>NW_026068183.1:96356-186320 GCF_014885135.2 Alexandromys fortis
AAGAGACAGAAATCTTTAATAAATAAATAAATAAAATAAAATATATCTTGGTAAATCAAGAAAACCTAACTAACATGGCTAAAAGTTTGACATAGATGATTATCTATTAACCTATATTTCTTAATTATCCATTATGTTTTTAAATGAGCTGCACAAACACAATACCTTAATCAAGAGCAGAAATATGCATATCATAATATTGACCTTAAATGTGTATCAATAAACCAATATCCATACTAATGTAAAGTATTCATCTCCATATCATATCACTCTCTAAATGAAAACAAACATTTATAAAAAATATTTGTGAATTTGGGCATAGTTCTCTCTAAACTACATTCTTCTGTTTTGGGAGGCAAAATAATTTTTGGGGTTTGTGAAGACCTTTCTGGGGGTCTTGGCCCATAAAAACACATTAGTCTGGAAGGAGTCCACAGGCTCTTATCCTCTGTGGAATCAAAAGAAGAACCTTTTTTTCCAAAACAACTTATCCTTAGACCCAAATTCTGAAGTCAAGATACCTCTAAAGTATATATGTTGGTTTAGCTTAGCAGACCCCAGAATCAAATATCTCTACTTAGCTCAATCACAGTCAAAAATTCAAAGAAAACACAATAATATACATAATGCAGACTCTCTGCATATATTCCATCTTTACGTGGCTTATTTTTCTTTACTCTTTTAATCTGTAACTGTCTGTACTCCGTCTCTTTAAAGACTTCATTTTATTTATATTTATTTATTTATAACTATTTCTTCTCTCTCCCAAGCCTAAGTATATTTATCCAACACTGTGACCTATTTAGAGGTCTTTTTCACCTGAATATGTCTTTATTGTGTATCTGCAATCCTTTTCTGACCAGGACCACTTCTGAAAATGTTAAGTGGCATGGCTAGGACTAAGGCTGCTTTGCCTTTTGTCTCCACTCAGTCCACCATGGTGGAGGCATGTTCAGTGCCTCTGTGAGCCATGTATACTGCCCAAGTTCCAGGTATGCAGCGGGTCTATGCTGGGCTATTAAGCAGCTTGTAACATGCTGCTCACAAACCCCATTTAAGTGTTCTACCTCCTGAAAGAGTCAGAGCTGTTTGTGCTACTTGCATGAACCAGCAAGCCTTCTTAAAGGAGCCACACAGTTTTTGCTGCTGCTGCTGAGTCAGAAAACCTTCTCTTAAGGAAACTGTGCCTCTGCTTACTTCTAGCAAACAAAGACCACCCAAGAAAATGCTGCTACCAAGAAGCTATGCTTAACTCTGTTCTTTTGTGTCTAGAATTCCTTTCAAGCTCTCTCAGGTTTTACGTGGATGTACTCAGCCCACGTTGGCTCCAATATTGTAAATGAATCTTTGGGTGACTGCCCAGGTAGTCAGTTGTCTCTGTCACTTATTGCACATTTTGAAATTTGCTTCATTGCACTTCCTGTTTATTCAAGTAATACTGTTTTCTTTCTCAGGTCTTCGATGGGGTTGAAGATAGATAGTCATAGTTACCTTCCTCTCGTGACTTAGTCAAGTTATTTCTAATACAAGACTTAGACTACTTAGGAAAGAATAATTATTGAAACCTTTAGCATCTGTTTCTTGCTTGATATTGTTTATGCTGGCTGTAATTCTAATTTTTGTACTTGATATTTGTTTTTTATCGTATACAGTTTTGTATTATGCTTAGAACTCTCTTATTTAGACAAAAGGGGGAGGTACTGTGGGAACTCTTTCAGCCTATATAGCCTTTAAGAAACCAGCCCACTTGGATGTGGTCTCTTATACTATAAATGCAGCCACAAAGCTTGTGCTCTCTGTCTCTGTCTCTCTCTCTCTCTCTCTCTCTCTCTCTCTCTCTCTCTCTCTCTCTCTTTCTCTCTTTCTGCTGCTGCTGCTGCTGGATTTGGTTCCTGTTCCCTGCTCATGCAGAGAACTATGATCGGTGAGTCTAAATAAAGAACCCTTTATCATACTCAATTCTGAAGTAGTATGGGACTACTTTATAGCATCCATCTAAAAATTAGGCTCACACTTACCTATTTTTACTTTTATTGGTTTTGCTTTTAGTGCTGTCTCATTGCTTTGAATTTTGTAAGTAAATCCGTGAGGAAGTAACACCCATATAAGATTGTCAGGGGCCATGAGAGTTCAGCAGGTGACAACTAGCGTCCAGATGTTAGCCCACTAGAGGAATGACTGTTTGATGGACATTAACCCTGTCCAGACAAGGTCTGCAGGACCATCAGCTCTGGAAACTGTTGCTCACTTTTGTTAAAGCAGCTTGCTGTCTCTCCAATACCTGCATTGTAGAGTGCAATCTCATGTGATATGTATATGTAATCTCATGATTACATCTCAATATTAGGGGCACATATATCTGTGGATGATCAGGAAGATGGCTTTATCATTTTGATTATATATACATATATAATACATATATATTATATATATATACACATGCTTTATAACTAGATATATTTGTCCCATGAGGATTGTAGGCACTTAAAAGCCTGCTTTGTTCCTTTTTACTCAGAGTAATATCAAAAATAACAATTTCTCCTCAGTCTGACACAAACTGCACACGATTAGTTCACTTTTACCTCAAAGCAAGTTTAAACTAAAGTAAAACTTTTTTGAAAATGGATCATAAGTTTAAAACCTTACAGCTGTGCACAAGGTCAGAGCTGCAGATGTCCAACCAATGTTACAGCACAAAGCACCCTAAGAAATGTATGCCAGTTCTTTGCTTGCCAGTCTGCAGGCAATAGACCCATGTCTCACAGTTTATCTCATGGGGCACTCACCCCCTGCCCTCTGGCCACAGTCTTAGTTCTGTAACCTTGGACCCTTGGTTGCCATGATAAATGGCTCAGCTCCTTATCACTTGCTCTAGCAATGTACTTTTGTCCAATGAGAGGCAACTCGTATTTTTTTTTATCACTTCAAAGTTCCTGGGAAAAGAGAGTTTTTAGGTTAGGAGAAGAAGAAGCTAGGAGGAGTTAGAAGTAGGGAAAGAGAATTAGAATATAAGCAGAACAATAAAGAGATTGGCATGAAGAAGTGTGGAGTGAGAGACTCACTTCTCGCCCTCAGATCCCTAGCTTTCTGCTGACTGTAGATTGCTTTCTGAACCCTGAGAGAGCTTGGGACTGACCCTCAATAAGGCTCACATTATAAGATGTTTTTCGTGTATAAATATACCTTAGATTTTCTTTTTACTTATTTCTTCTTTAATATATTCCAAATAAACATTCAGTGCCACAGACATATTTTTACTCATTTGTAAGTCATGTAATTAATTTTTATTGAGTTGTGATCTTATACATAGCTCGTCTGCCAGAGACTTTTTATTAATTCTAAGAATTTAATGTAGAAATTTTGTGGGGAGAATTTGCTGATACTTTGGGTAAGATAAATTTGGACTGAGAGTTGGAAAATATTTTTATCAAACTGACAGAACAAGTGAATGCATATGCTGAATCTAATGAGAAAAATTATGT
Organism: Alexandromys fortis; assembly: GCF_014885135.2. Lineage (NCBI taxonomy): Eukaryota > Metazoa > Chordata > Mammalia > Rodentia > Cricetidae > Alexandromys > Alexandromys fortis. The sequence continues at coordinate 99,839 of NW_026068183.1, forward strand.
TTTGTATCTTGTACATCTTTAGTTTCTTTATTAGTTCATCTATTATTTTTTTCTAAAATATCACACTGGCAGTTTTGAGAGAAAACCCTTTCTTGTGGTTAAGTTAAAAAGCAGGCAGATCTCTGTGAGTTCGAGGCCAGCCTGGTCTACAAGAGCTAGTTCCAGGACAGGAACAACAACAACAACAAAAAAAAACTACGGAGAAACCCTGTCTCAAAAAATACAAAACAAAAAATACTAATATTGACAATATGATTGGCCAATTACAGCGTTTGGTCCTTTCTTTTCATCTACGTGATATGACACACATGGAATTTAATAATCTTAGGTTTGCAGTGCACTGTTGAGGAGAAGCAGTACAGATGGCTTGGTTATTAGTTTTCAGCACTATTGACTGTTTTCCTTGACACATCTTTTCTAACTTACAGCAGGATTTATGAGGATTCTTCTAGTCTTAGCCTTAAAAAGGATTTTATGTATACTGTAAGTATTGTTAAATTCCATCAAATGCTTTCCAACTTCTATACAGAGGGTCACCTATCTCATCTTGAAAAAGTTTCTTGCAAATATGGTGAATTATATTTATGTTTTGAAGCCCTAATTCTTAAATTGTAGGAATAAACACAATTTTAACATAGTGTAATTTTTTCTTTTCAAAATCTTCACATAGACTACTTTTGGTTTTCCTTAGGAGAAATTCTGTTCTACAATTGTCTGTGATTTCTTGTTGCAGGTCTTCATCAATAACTATCTATTGACAAAGCGATGGTCAGTACTCCAGCAGCTGTGAAGATAACGTGAAAGAAGCACATGAGAAGTCGTGGACTACACTCTGAGACAGAGAAAACCCAGTGCTGAGAGGAAACATACAACATTGATGTGGAGAGAGAAATGAAATGAGCGTTTACAGTTTTAAAATAAATGTGTCCCCTTGGTGAAAGCTAAGGAATTAAGAGAAGGAGTCGTGTGTGGCCAGGAAGGGTCAGCCAGTTCAGGGGGCTTAAGGTAGGAGGAATTCAAGCTCAACAGCCAAGGCATTAGTTTAGCCTGATAATAGAAGGAAATTGGTAGGAAACCGTGTGCTGCAGATACTAAGGACATCATACTGGTAGTTCCAAGGCTTAGCTGTGCTGAAGGGTGCCTGGCTGAGTCACAGCATGGCAGGTGACATCATGAAGGATGTGAAAAGGAGAAAAATTTACACGGACTGACCAGAAGCAAGAAAGCAAGTATGCTTTTAAATTTATTTTTTAAAAGATCTTTTTTTATATATACCAATCCAAGTTCCCCTTCTCTACCCTTCTCCCTCTCCTCCACCTTCTCTCTACCCCATGCCTGTCTACTTTTCAGAGAGGGTGAGGCCTTCTGTGGGGAGTCAACAAAGTTGATCCTATCACTTGAGGCAGGACCAAGACCCTCTCCCCTGTATCTAGGTTAACAAGGTATCCTTCCTTAGGGAATGGGCTCCAAAAAGCCAGACCACGCTCTTGGGATACATACCGGTCCCACTGCTAGTGGTTCCACAAACTGCCCATGCCACACAGCTGTCACCCACATTCAGAGGGCCTGGTTAGGTCCTATTTGTCTTCTCCAGCTGTCAGTCTGGAGTAGGTGAGCTCCCATTAGCTCGGTCACCTGTTTCTGTGTGTATCCCAATCAAAGTCTTGACCTCTTTGCTCATATTATCGCTCCTCCCTCTCTCAGACTAGACTCCAGGGGCTCACCCAGTGCTTAGCTGTGAATCTCTGCATCTGCTTCCATCAGTTACTGGATAAAGGTTCCATGATGACAAATAAGGTAATCATCAATCTGATTACAAGGGAAGGCCAGTTCAGACACCTCTCCACTATTGCTAGGAGTCTTAGCTCGAGTCATCCTTATGGATTCTGGGGGATTTCCTTAGTGCCAGGTTTCTCGCTAACCCCATAATGGCTCCCTCTATCAAGATATATCTTTCCTTGCTCTCTCCTTCTTATGTATATATGTGAATGCTTGCTATCTGTTTGTGTGCCATATTCATGCACTTGCCTGTGGAGATCAGAAGAAGGCTTTGGAACCCCTAGAACTGGAGTTACAGATAACCATGAGTTTCCTGGTATGGGTGCTGGGAACTGAGTCTGGGTCTTCTAAAAGAACAGCAATTGCTCTTAAGGAGCCGTCCCTGCAGTCCACAGTTCTGTTTTTCAAGATAACTCACAGAAACTAACCAGGGTTCCTTTAAGTTGGAAGCTCCTTCTAAGAGAAATGCTTCCAACGACTTTATAACTGCCAACTATACTCCACTTCTTAAAGATCCTACCACATCTGTGGATTGCGTTGGGTGGGCTACTCAGTCTAGGGGTTGTAACCCACCCGCAATCCGGTTATTCCAGGGTCTCGGAGGGGCGCTACCTGGAAGGGAGTGAGCTAAGACAGAAGAACGAGGCCAAGCAACTTTGTCAAGGCCTCAGTTTATTAGGGACGGGTTACAGTTTATATATGGTAAGGGATGAGGGGCAGGGTACGGGATCTCGCAGGCCGCGTGGTTCCAGTCACGTAGCTCGGTTACATTCAGACAGACAGGCCAGAAGTCACAAGTGGCCACACCTGGTTCCCTGGATAGCTGGAATGTGAGGCGGGTTCCGCTAAGATTAGCAGTTAATTGGGTGAGGGGCAGGTTTTGTCAATAGAACATAACTATGGGTGTGAGGTTCTCTGCAGACTCCCTAGAGTGATGGTTCCTGTAATGATTGTTAGGGGGGAAATGGCTCCTGACACACATCCTAACATACCATACTAAGGAACCAAAGCTTCCAACACAGGAACCCTTGGAAGGCAAACCACACCCAAACCATAGGAGAATGAACTACTAGAGAATGAAGGTATTCTAAGACGGGACAGAATTGGGGATAATTATTCAAAAAAAATGTCATATAGTTAGATGTATCTTACAGAAAATAATTAAGAAATTGAGGAGTCCTGCCCATATTAACATTCTTTAAGGTTTATATTCAACAGAAATATTAGAATATTAGTAGAAAACTTATCTGTGAGATATCTTGGGTATGGGGCTTGTGCAATGAGAAAATATTTAGTTAGTATTTTACTGTCTTTAATTTTTAAGGACCATTTGACAAAAACAGGTCAGGAAGTGGCAACAGCAGCCTCCCGTTACATGCCCAGTACAGGAAAGTGGTGGTTCTACTCATTTAGTCTCCTGGGTTTTAGTGTATATTTCTACCATTGCTGTTCACAAGCTGAGAGGAACAGAAAGCAGACCGTTGAGAATTAAATGCTTCAGCCTGAAAATGATGTGACTCTCAGCCCACATGCCTGACCAATCCTTTGACAGGGCCTCGTCTGTCGTCAAGTAGCAGAAATATGCACAGATCGTTGGTGTCCCCCAACACCCAACTAGCAGTCTGAGTCCTGTATGTAAAACAAAGAGCCTGTATTCAAGCTTAAGCTTGGACTCTCAGTCTGTCTGATGCAGTGGCTGAGAGCACAGAGTGCTAAGCCCAGTTGGGGTGAGGGGATTTCCAGGGTTTAGGACCTTGATTGGCTGATATTTGTCTAGGGGTCTTGGGAAAAGGACACTAAGTCCTGGACTTAGGGATGTCTGGTGATCTTATCTAATCTTTTCTAATGGTTGAATGTCAGGTACTTCCCTTTAGATGTTGGCTCTCCCTGGGTGATGTCAGCTTAAGGCTTTCCCTGGAACCAGGTGCTGCTTGCCAAGGCTGCACTGGGTCCCACAGATAACACTGGTGAACACAGTTAATGCCTCTGAGTTGGATGTTCCCTGAGACATTTTTAAAAGTCTGCTTGTTTATAACGAAAGCAATACAATGTTATTTGTTGTGTTGGTCATTGCCATATCTGTATTTATTTTCTGCTTTTAATTTCTAATACTTTTTATTCATGCCACTGTTGTTTCTATTTTCTTTGTTGAGATAAAGAATGTAAAAATGTAGGATTGGTTATTTTAATTGCTACAGTCCTCTAACGCCATTAGTAGATTAATAGTTAGAGAAGAAAGGACTATGCTGTCTGAATAGAAAGTGAATTAAGTTCATGAATAATAGTAATCATATCTTATTGTCTCTAATTCAGATGACTATCAATTGTGAATGTTTCTGTATTGAGTTTTCTATTGTAGAGCCAAAAGCATTTGCTCTAGGCATCTAACCAATTTGTTCTTGGGTTTTAATAAGATAAACTAATTAAAGGTAACAAGAATGAACACATGGGGTCCTTATATGAGCTAGGTAGTGTTGGAGACCAGCTTCAATAAGTGTACCACTTACCAGGGTAGGGAAATGGGCATTAGAAAAATAAGTAATAAGAATGAAGGCATGAGTGAAAATAATAAAACAGAAAATAGAGGATAGTACTGGGAGGGAGTTCCAGTGAATAATGAAATCGCCCGTGTTTACTTTTCCATACCACTATTATATCCCAATACAAAAGAGGGGAGAAGGCAAAAAGACTGCTTTAACATGATACAAAGGACAACTAGAACAGTTACTTGTTTCGATACTTAAGACATCAAGTCATTAATCCTTGAGAAACGCATTCTGCTGTTTAGGCAGTGAACCCACCCTAGGTCAAGTATCCTGAAGGCAGTTACTCCCTAGGTCAAAACTCTTAATTCAAAAGAGGGAGCAGAAGTAACCTTGAATTCTTTGACCTTTGGTCAGAGTGGAGAGGATCTATCTCTATGGGCCATCTCAATGTCCAAAACACCAAGTAACCATGCCCTAGGCCAGGGGTAGCCACACTTGTTGTTAACAACTTTGAGCAACCTCAAACTCTCTGAGCTTCAGACAAGGTGGAAGAGGCTCACATTTTGGGCCTCCACATATTCTTTTCTTTTATTAATTTTAATAAAACCCATGCTTCTGCAACATAACAGATGATTGTGTCTGTCTTAGGTGAACATTTTCCTGTTTTTCAGACTTTCCTGTCTTTGGTACATGCATTCTAATCATGCATGCCCATTGTCTTAGGTGTCTGGTTTGAGGAGGATCTTGCCCATCTCTGACTGAGACCTCTGTAAGCCCAGGGTTAAGGAAGACACCATCTTTAGGCACCCTGAGCCTTTGAGCCAAGTCTTTGTCAAGAGAGTTTACCAATAACAAGATAGCCATGTGCAAGCAGATGATGCTTTGTGATATACATGCTCCTATGGCTGCAGTATCTTTCTAATAAAAGGAGTAGAGGATCTTCAGGGTGAGAATGCCCTATGGAATTGGTCTAGGGTGTGTATTAACAGCTTTTAGTTGTATCAAGATCTAAATTTGTCTTATTGAACGTGTCAAATCCAAAAACTCATTGACAATGTCAAACTTCCCTTGGATAAGTTCTAATCTTTCTAATCAATAGCATCTTATAGTAAACTTAAGTAGTTACAAACTTTAACAGGTCAATACCCTTAGTCTATCATAGATATTAATAATAAACACACAATTTGTCAAATCACAATTCTCATAAATCCATTCTAATCAAAATAAAATAAAAAGGTTTCTGTGATGGGTGAGAGTCTAATTGTGATGCTGTTTTTAAGTATTTGTTCCAGTCTCTGAGCAGCAGCAAAAACCCTTAGGCTACCCTCCTCTTCTCTGAAGAGGGGCTTCCGTTACTCTTTGTAACAAGTCTTTTTTTTCCAGAGGGGAAACCTGAGGTCTCAGTTCTCAGGTTCTTTTAACATTTCAATAGCAGACTGAATATCTCACTGGCAATCTGTATCCCAAAGTATAAAACAGTCAAATGTTCAATTGGCATTTTGGGGATGGCTCCAAGGTAAACAGGACTCACTAGGTCTAGAAGTTTGCACAGCAAGTTTATTAAGAGGCTGGGAATTGCCATCACCATGATCTTCCCTCCCTTCTCAGACTGCAGCGATGTTATTAAGTCAGGAATAGGAATAGGTTCTTTCTGCGTCTTCTATGGAGTCATCAGCAGCTGTGATGTCATCAGGGCTGGCCTTCTGCTGTACATGTAGTCATCTCATTAAGCTTTATTTTCTTTCTGTGGAAAAAAGCACAAATATGCCCTCGACCCTTTATGTATTAAGACAGAATCGGGTTCTTTCCATAATCCAGTGCCAGGTCCTTTCCACCTTGCTTTAGCAAAGGTCTCCTTGGTGCCACCCTTTGGAGTGGTGTATTTCAAATGTCAAGGTATTTTTCATTCTTTGGAAATTACATGCATTATACAATGTATTTGAATTATATCCATCCCCTATTGTCTCCTTCCAACATCCCCTTCAAGAATCTCCAATATAGATCCTCCCAACTTCATGTCTTTTTAAAATTTAATAATCCAAATGTCCAATTCATGCTGTCCATATATGCTCAGGTACAGGGCCATTCCCTGGGACAAGGTCAGCCTACCTATTGTCACCCCATCCAAACAGTGGCTTTCCCTCTGTCATCAGGCTTCAACTGCCAATGGCTCCCTTTTGGGAATTAGGCTTGGAAGCCAGTGTTCTCATCTATGATAAAATTTTAACTGTCTGATCTTGTGCAGATGACCACAGAAGCTACAAGTTCATGTGCGTAGCAGCCTCTCCATGTCCAGAAGCCAGTATTTCATAGCTTTCATCATTATCATTTGGATTTTGCATTCTTTCTGTCTCCCCTTCCACCATAGTCCTTGAGCCTTGGGTTGGAGGAGGTTGGTGTAGATGGTCCATCTGGGACTGGACACTCATAGTCACATCTTCTCAGCACTTTTGACAAGTTATGAATCTCTGAATTACCACTACCCTTAAAAGAAAAAAGAAAGAAACTTCTCTGACCAAGGCTGAGAGTAGCACAAATCTCTGGGTATAAACATAAATATTTTGAAGGCAATTTAATAACATGACCTTTTAGCAATACAATAAAAGTAGGTTCCACTCTCAAGCCCTCCCTAGACATGGACTTTTGCCCAAGTTTACAATACAAGACATGAAATCCTTGCTGTGTAATCTGTCTCAAATCCAAGGAGAAAGTGAGTAGTTAGCCCCATATTGGTCATGCACTATTACACTGTTGAAGTAGGAACGGCGGCAGGGCTGAGTCCCCGGCACCCGGCCACCAGCATGGCTAGCTTATGCCCAGAAATAATTACACGGAAACTGTATTCTTTCAAACACTGCCTGACCCATTAGTTCCAGCCTCTTATTGGTTAGCTCTTACATATTGTTCTAACCCATTTCTAATATTCTATGTAGCCCACGAGCTGGCTTACCAGGGAGGATCTTAACATGCGCCTGTCTGGAGCGGGAGAATCATGGCGACTCCCTGACTAAGCTTCTTTCTCTGAGAATTCTGTTCTGTGTACTCCACCCACCTAAGGGTTGGCCTATCAAGGGGCCTAGGCAGTTTCTTTATTAGTAAGAAATCACTCCCACATCATTACACCACTGGGCATATCTTGCTTGGCCAGTTTGTACTGTAGCATGTGGAATCCAGTGTTAGGTAAGACTGTTGGTGACTTTTCTCCCCCAGCTACCTTCTAGCTCTATGGAAGTTACTGAGAAGATGTAGAGTTCCTGGTCAGTTTGAAATTAATTTCTAGAAAACTGTTTTTATTCAGAGATTAAAATGTGGGCATCTTAATGTTCAAAGTGTTTTTCCCAAAAGGAGATTAAACTGCTTTTTAATTTTCTATTTACTGAAAGGATGTCAGTGAATTCATCTAGAACATTTGATAATATCTTGGGCCATAGCATTTTAGTGATGGGGAATATTTAAATATGTAAAGATGTGTTACATTGGCTTATGCTTTGGAATATTACTTTTACCGTGTAAAGATAAGTTACATTTGTATCTGCTGCATTTGTTTAATTATATAAAGATGTGTTGCTCTTTCACCTTGCCTGCCTAAGGCACCTGATTGGTCTAATAAAAAGCTGAATGACCAATAGCTAGGCAGAAGAGGGATAGGTGGGGCTGACAGGCAGAGAGAATAAGTAGGAGGAGGAATCTAGGTTCAAGAGAAGAATGAGAAGAGGAGAAGGAGAGAACGAGGGAGAAAGAGAAGAACATGCCCAGGGGCGGAAGCTATGCAGCCACCAGCCAGATATGGAGACAGCAGGAAAGCAGACACAAAGAAAGAAAGGTAAAAAGCCCAAAGGTCAAACACGGATGAAGAGAAACAGGTTAAGTTATAAGAGTTAGCAAGAAACAAGCCTAAGTTAGGCCGAGTATTCATAACTAAAAATAAGTCTCCATGTCATGATTTGGGAGCTGGCTGGAGGACCCACAAGAGACCTGGTATATTTTAGCATTGACTTTTGTAGTATTTTAAAGTATGTATATGTTCAGTGTCAAGCAAGTAGAAAGGGTGAAGATTAGAAAATGAAAGAGAATACTGCTTCTACTTATTTTTTTTACAGTGAATGAACTTTATTTTTTTCTTCTGTTTTCTTTTCCTTTTTTAAACACCAGTTCCTCCTCCCTCCACTTCTCCCTTCCCCTTCTCCCTCCATCTCATCCTCCCCTTAGAGGGGGCAAAGCCTCCCTTGGGGCATCAACAAGGTCTGGCATACCAAGTTGAGGCAAGACCAGGCCCCTCCACACTGCATCAAGGCCAAGCAAGAGATCCCACCATAGGGAATGGGCTCCATAAAGTCCTGGGATACCTGGGAAAAGGTATGGTCCCACTGCCAGGGGCCCCCAAAACAGATCAGACCACACAACCATCACCCACATTCAGAGAGCCTGGTTCAGTTCAGGGAGTTTCTCCAGCTGTCAGTCCAGAGTCAAGTTGTTTCTCTTTGGATGCTCGCACGGAGCCATCTGATATCAGGAAAGCTGGTCCACAGGGAGGGAGCTTCCAGGTCTGATCCAGTTCAGGGTCTCTGGGCCCTGTGTCTGAACTGTGGGATGTCTTCAGCAACAGGGACTTAACTTCCACCTGGTGGGGGGCAACCGAGGACAATGGCAATAGCCTATACTGTTTGGGGAATCTCTTGGACAACCCTGACCAACAACTCAAAAGTGGGGTTCCCAAGCCTACTGTTGGCATTTTTGTTACATAGTCTATGATGCTTCAGGGGAAGCATTAGCAACCCAGATTGGAGACTTTCATTTAAACTATATACTTATATCTATACATGGACTTACTTTTATCATAGTTATTTTTGATTAGATAGACAGTAACAAATCTTCTTATGACTTTTTTCAGATACCCTTGCTGTTTTTCCCCTTCTCCTCCTTTTTATGTATTTATTTCCCCCTCCTTAATTAGTGCACCCCCTCTGTGGCTCCCATTTACATCCTCAGCTCAATTGTGCCCCTCGCTATTGCTCTTTCCAGCCCATGCCACACAATGGTCCCTTTTTACAATTTGGTTTCTGCAGTCACTCTAGGTTCTACATGCACATCTGAAGATTTGAAACTAAGAACCTCAGGTGAGAGGGAGCATTCGTCATTCATCTTTCTGGATCTGGGCTACCTTCCTCAGTATGATCTTTTATAGTGCCATTCATTACCTATAAATTTCATGATTTCCTTTCTTTTTCAGTTGAATGGTATTGCATAGTGTATATGTAGCACATTTTCATTACCCACTTGTGAGCTGAAGGGCATTTAAGTTGTCTCCATTTCCTAGCTATGGTGGACAGAGTAACCATGAATACGGCCATGTATCTGTGAAGTAGGATGTTGAGTCCTTTGGACACGTTGGGAGTGATATGGCTGAGTCACATGGTAGATTTATTTTTATTTTTTTAAGATTACCCTTAAGATTAAGACATGTGGGCCTCTTTTATTTAATTGGTCCACATGTCTGTTGTGCCAGTATTGTTATTATTACTATGGCTCTATAATATTTCTGAAGATGGAATGGTAATACCTCCAGCATTTTTCTTTTTGATCAGGATTATTTTGTTTACCCAGAATATTTTGTGGTTCCATAATGAATTTTAGGGTAGTTTTTTCTTTATAATTTCTGTGATGAATGAGGTGGAGATTGGGATCGGGATCACACTGAATCTGTAAATAGCTTTTGATAGAATGGCCATTGCCACACTCTGCATCCTAGCAGTCCATGAGCACAGCGTGTGTTTTCTGAGAGGCACTTTACCTCCTTGGTTAGGTTTATTTTTAGTTTATTCTCTTGGAGGCTCCTGTGAATGGTAGCATGTCCACGAGCTCTTCCTGTGTGTGCCTGTTGTTGGTGTATTGAAAAGGTGTTGATTTGTGTACATTGATTCTGCATCCTACTAATTGCTGAATTTATCATTTCTAGAAGTTTTCTAGTAGAATCGTTAGCATCTCTAATGAATAGCCTCATATCATCTAATAATGGGATGGTTTACTTCTTTTCCTATTCCCATCCCTCTAATTTCCTTCTATTACCTTATTGGTCCAGTAAGCACTTCTAGAGCGATATTGATAACAGAATGGAATTTTAGACATCCCTGTCTCATTCCTGACTTCAGTAGGGTTGCTTCTTGTTTTTTCCATTAGGAGGATGTTGGCTGTGGATTTCTCCTAGGTGGCGTGTGGTACATTGGGCCGTGCATCTTCTAGTCCTGCTTACTTCCTCTAGGACTTTTTGTCATGAAAGCGTATGGGATTTTGTTAAAAGCTTTTTCTGAATCCATTGCAATGGTTGTGATTTGGGTCTCTACATCCATTTATGTGGTTTATTACAACATAATTTATTATTAATTAATAAATCATTAAAATAATTTATTGACTTATAAATGTTGAACCATCTTTTAACTTCAGGGATAAAGACAAACTAGATGGTGGATAATTTTTTGGGTGTGTTCCATCTGCAAGTATTTCATTGAACATTTTTGAGTCTATGTTCATTGGGGATATTGACCTTCAGTTTTCCTTTGTCGTATCTTTATCTGGTTTTGATCTTAGGATGACACTGACTTTTGTGAAGGAGTCTGGTCATGGTTGTTCTTGTTTTTCCAAATTCCTGAGTTGCATCATTAAATGATATTTCTGCATTATTTCTTATTTTGGTTTTCTGACTTGTATTCTTTCTGATTTCTGGGTTTTGGTATTAGTGATACTGGCTGAATAGAAGAACTTGGATTTAGTTTATTCTTATTTTTCCAAATTCTTGAATTGTCTTGTTAAATCATTTTTTGTATTTCTTTCTGTTTTTTTTTTCTTTTCAGTGTAGAAACTTGCTATCCATTTATCTTGGAGACAGCTTTTATGTGCTCCAGAGATGTTGTTATGTGTGTCTTTATTTTGCTCTTGTTTCTTCTTTGACCCATTCATCACTCAGTAATGAGTTGTTAAATCACTGTTTATACACTTAGTGGAGTTTTATTTGATGCCAATTTTAAGTTTTATTGCATACTAGTCAGATAGAATATGTGAGATTATAGACAGAAAATGCTACTCACAAAGCTCTCAGTTCTAGTTTAGAGATATTGGATATGTGGTCTAAGTAACATATAGCCAGGACAATGGCCTCTCTGATGCATGTTCTATTTCACTGTGTAATAAACTCACCTGCTGCATGCTACACTCTGTGTGTTTTACCTGAATGCAGTTAATAAATTTCTCAAGGGTCAGGGAGCTGAGTTGAGTTGAGAGTCATCAATACTGTGGGGTGCAGATGACTAGTTAATACAATTAATAAATCAGTAAATAAAATTAACAACTATGAAACCTAATAAAATTAAAGTTAATATTATAAATTGCATCTGATCTAAGTGTGTATTGCACTATCTTATATTTCTTTCATATTCTTATTTTAAGCATTGGAGAGAAGAACAAGGTGGTTTCCAGATTATCAAATTTTATCTTTTATTCAGTTTTTATGTATGCCCACACGCCTTTAATAAAAAAAAAAGAGGCATTAGGTAGGGACTAGTTATATTCATGGAATATTTCTTTTCATATAATATGACTGCCTTGACTCCTGAGAATTGACTTTTCTAACCTGAAATGGGGAGGGAATTACTGATGCATGAAGTTATTGCTTTTCTGAAATTAATCTACTTTGGGCTCCTGTGTGATCACATGGGTGGAGCAAAGGCTGCTCACACTGTCCCCGCGCACACAGGAAAAACAGAATGGGGTAGAAAGCAATTGGGATGAGTAAAATTAATAAAAATCCCAAGCAGTACCATAGCAAGTACACACGAGGAGCGGTGATGTTTTCCTGGAGCTGTGGTTATAAAGAAAAGACCACGTGAAGAGGAGCACCAAGAACTCTTTCCCCGAGGAACACGGCCTCAGCGCTTGGGCTCCTCCGCCATTCCACCATCTCTCATGTAATCTGGAAAATGGTTTCCCTCTTACTTGGGCAAATTGTAAACAGCTCAATTTTCCTTTATCAACTTATATCATAATTTTAAGAAATTGAAGGTTTATAAACCTAACTGTCCTCGTTAACATGAGTGAACTGAAAATTTTATAGGGGAAGGAAGGGTGTTAGTTACAGCTTCTGAGAAAGTGCCCAGTACCACGAGATCAACAGGATGCCTGTCGCTGTGGCTCTGAGAGACAGCTATAGGTGCTCGGACACCATTATGAAACTGTCCCTGAGGTGCAGTGAGCTATCTTTAGCTCAAGTCTGTATTTAGCGGTAAGTCTGTATTTCTCATTTTTTAGCAATTAAATTATTAATAGGGGTAACAACAGGAAATCTAAAGAGTGCCTATATACTTTTACACTATGCTACTTAGTGTTGTACAAGAAAAAAAATGGATAATTATTTTCTCTAAGAAGCTCATGGGCTTAGGTAGGAATCCAGACACTCCACAGACTAACTCTAAATGCCAGTTGTACTGTGATAAAAATTAGGAGGGTCACATGCCAAGCTCCTCTTCCAATGATGCCGAGTCAATCGTCCCCCGTGTAGAGTGTGTTTGACCTCTCTCCAGACCCAGCTACCCTGTCTACTCACCTCCATCTAGGTGGCATTGCCAGAGCCCTCTTTTTCTAGCTTCTTGGGGAAGAGAGAGTTGCTTCAGAGATGAGTTTGAGTGAGAACATGATGCAATCTCCCCATCAGGGTTCCCCTTGCTCCACTAAGCCTTTAGCACCTGTTCACTGGGGCTCAAGGGGGACTCTAAGGTGGAATGACCTCTTTGGTAAGCAGTGATTGAAGGCCATAAAAAATTAGACAACAGCATCTTGTGAGGGGACCTGGTGGAGAGCGCTGGCCCACATGACAAAGTGGGGTTCCATGTTACACATTATAGAGGAATGGAGAGGTTCCATGCCTCGTATTGATTAGTTATCTAAAGTACAGGTTGTTCCTATTTATTTTTTTTTTCTTATTCCTGGGTAACAGAGAAAGGGAAGGTGGATTGTATTCCAAAGAAGAAATGTGTGCCCTTAAGGATATGAAAAACTGGGAAAGAGGACCCTAATTAATTAATGTGTATCCATCATATAGAAAGTGGTACCAGTAACCCCTGACAGCTTAGAGTTTGGTAGCCTGGGACCTGCACATAGGATCAGCTGTGAAGTAAGAGAGAGACACAGTAATCTGAGCAGTGTCTGGCCTCGATTCTAACACTCAACAGCTTCTCTTTCCTACAAATACTCAGCGTGCTGTTGGTGGTGGGTACCATTGGCTCTCTGAGGGCGGTGCAGGAGGAGGCCCCAGTCTTCATACAACAGGCACAGCGTTCAGTGCCTCTCCATCAGTTTCCAGAGTAGCACTGCTCACAAACAGATGTCATCAGGTGACCACTGAAGAACAGCCTAAAGAATTACAACAGAGAGAAAAGACCGCCGATTTTAATTTATGTGTGAGGACCAAATGAAATCCGAAATCAAGTCAGGCTGAACATCATGATGTGATCACTCAGTTTAATCCCTACTCAACATTATAGGTTGTCCCTATCATAATTGCCATTTTACCCCTAAGGAGACTGAGGGGAAAGTGATGCACCCCAAGTTTTTTTTAGATGATAAGAGATTCTGTAAATAAAACCTGGTTAGAAGAATATGATATAAAAGACAAGTAAAAGCAAAATGGAAAATTATAAAGAAAATGGCAAAAAATAATAATTTTTAAAATCATCACCTCCTCAAGACCAGCAGTTTTATAATTATGACAAAGCCTTTTTATTAGTCTACAGCAATAACTGTGTGCCCTTTGAATTTTAACACCAGTATTCAGCAGGCCCGTGTCTGAGATGAGAACGGCAAACCTGGCATTACAGAGAGTGTGAACATATGGTAGCAGGATGCAGGAGGCTTCTGAAATAGTGTGCAGAGAATATTCTGCAGATATACACAGTATCTCCTCATAGGATGCAGGAGGCATCTGAAATAGTGCACAGGGAATATTCTGCAGATATAACACAGTATCTCCTCATAGGATGCATTAACAATTATGGCAATATTCAAAGTTTTACTATGAGATTCCTGTTTCTAAATGAACAGGGTAACGCTTGTTTTAAATTCTCTTCAGCAAACCTATTTTATGCACATTGCTCAAGTAGAGGCAGCTTCCTCCCAGCCTCCTGACAGTACGCATCCTCGACCGTGGTCTTCCCCAGAGGATTCTTGTCATCCGGACAGGCACAGTCATGAAAGCATTCTCACATCATGTCTGCAGAGAGTAATTTATTGTAAGTGCTGCCTCCCTGGGCTGTCCAAGGCGTTTCAGAACTGATTCGTCACAAACACTGTTTAGAAACCAATAATGGGACTACAGATGGTTGTGAGCCACCATGTGGTAGCTGGGAATTGAACTCAGGACCTTTGGAAGAGCAGGCAATGCTCCTAACAGTTGAGCCATCTCTCCAGCCCCAGCCGCGATAATTTTTAAGACCCTTTTCTGAGTATGGGGCTGCTCAGCACAGCTTCCATGTCGCCCAGAACAGAGGAGAGAGGCCCTTTACTGTAGAGTACGCTTTAGCTGACCGCCTCTTCCGATGTGACTCCGCTTCACCGTGTCCTGCCCGGTGGGCTCCAGAACAGAGCCATGGCCGCAGAGGAGAAGAAACCAGAGACAGGGGCTGCGAGAGCACAGCCACTCCTTCCTCGTCAGCCACGCAAAGCAAGCCCACACCTGTTAAGCCAAATTATGCTCTGAAGTTCACCTTGGCTGGCCACACAAAAGCTGTGTCCTCTGTGAAGTTCAGCCCCAATGGGGAGTGGCTGGCAAGTTCATCTGCTGATAAACTCATTAAAATATGGGGAGCATATGACGGAAAGTTTGAGAAAACCATATCTGGTCACAAGCTGGGTATATCTGATGTAGCCTGGTCGTCAGATTCTAACCTCCTCGTGTCTGCCTCTGATGATAAAACTCTGAAAATATGGGACGTGAGTTCTGGAAAGTGTCTGAAGACCCTGAAGGGCCACTATGTCTTCTGCTGCAACTTCAACCTCATCGTCTCAGGGTCTTTTGATGAAAGTGTGAGGATATGGGATGTGAAGACAGGGAAGTGTCTCAAGACTTTGCCTGCCCATTCGGACCCAGTCTCAGCCGTTCATTTTAACCGCGATGGATCGTTGATCGTATCCAGTAGCTACGATGGCCTCTGCTGCATCTGGGACACTGCCTCTGGCCAGTGCCTGAAGACGCTCATCGATAATGACAATCCTCAGTGTCCTTCGTGAAATTCTCTCCAAATGGCAAATATATCCTGGCCGCAACTTTGGACAACACGCTGAAGCTCTGGGACTACAGCAAGGGGAAGTGCCTGAAGACATACACTGGCCACAAGAACGAGAAGTACTGCACATTTGCCAACTTTTCCGTGACAGCTGAGGAGGGGATCGTGTCCGGTTCTGAAGATAACCTGGTGTACATCTGGAACCTGCAGACCAAGGAGATTGTGCAGAAGTTGCAGGGTCACCCAGATGTTGTGATTTCCACAGCTTGTCATCCGACAGAGAACATCATTGCCTCAGCACACTAGAGAATGACAAAACCATCAAACTGTGAGGAGTGACTGCTAAGTCTTGGCTCCACAAGAGACTTCAGGAAGCCACCCGGATTGGTAAGAAATGCATGGAGGGGCAGAGGTGTGGGGCCAGACTGGGGTAACAGGCCTGGTGCGCCTCCTCTCTGAAGATGTCGGGTCAGGGGAGTGCATATTACTGAGTCTTGATAGCCACTGTGACATTTCTTGCCAATTCTGTCCCTGTCTAGGGAGTTCATGGTCTGTTCTGTGCCCAGAGGCCACAAATTTTTATTTTTTTATTACAAGACTGAGTTCAACTCATCATGGGTTGTTTTTTCTCAATAATTGTTCTGTATCTTTTTGATATTGTATTGTCCAGTGCACACACTGGAGCAGGACCTACAGCCCCACTCCCGCTCCCTACCTCCAGCCTTGGCCTGCTTGTTCATGTTCCCTGCCTGTAATAGTACCCAGTGTGTTTCCAGGAATTTCTGGAAACAGAAAGGTTCTAAGTTGTGTCTGTGTCAAGTTCCTTTGTATTTTTGGAGTTCATAGGTCAACACTGACCTCTCAGTGGTTGCACAGTGTCCCCTTGTCTTTCTGGTGTCACTCAGTAAGCTACACACACTGTAATAAAAGGTGGGTTTAAACCCTCTGTGACCCTGAGTTCTGACGGGATGGAAGGTCATCCCATCCATACCTGGCTATTAGGGCAGGGGTTGGAAAGGTCTCTGGGAAGATGGATCCTTGCTGTGCCTCTTTCCTAATTGCTGCTGTGGGCACTGACTGTTTTTAGAAGAGGACCTTCCGTTGAGAAAGAGTGAAACTCTTGGACAGATTTCCTGGTCCTCTCCATTCATTCTGCTTGTGGCTCAGAGTCATCTGTGTAGGAGAGAGGGGTTCAATGTGGTACTTATCCCAGCAGGTAAAGCCTCCTGCCTTGGCTTCTAAACTACCAGCCTCTCTTAGTCCCTGCCCCAAATGGATCCTCTGTCCTGGCTTTTGTGTGACCAGGACTGGGAAGAGGTGATGGCCAGACTCAGAGCTGCACAGTAGTTTTACAACTTCTGGCCATACTCAGAATGGCCTGCCATGGAACAGTGCAGAGGTTCTATGGATATTTCTGGTCCACATAGATGGGTCAGGCTGATAGACACAGGCACAGGCTGCACAGAGGCTCTGGGTTCGTTATGGCTGCCGCAGCCTGCTATGGAACCAGGTCATCCTGGTCTGTGGCTGCTGACATGGGTTCTGAAGCCCCTGGCATCTATTGGATAGATGTGCCTGGGTTCTGGTCAGCATTGAGGGCATGTTGCTGTGGGATTTCTGGAGGGGTGTTAAGGTCCTTCCAGCTGCGGCCTGGTGTGCGGCTTCCTCCTAAGGGAGGGAGCTTGCTTGCCATGCTGAGCGCAGTATCCCCAAGTATAGTTTATTTTTTCTACAGTTGAACTCTGTTGTAGATTTATGTAAAAATACATTCTCTTTTTGAAAATAAAGGTTTTCATGTCTTGTAAAAAAAAAAAAAGAAACCCATAATGGGCATTTTCTGGATATTAATCATGTTTCTGTCAATTCTCTTTTCTATGGACCTATAAGAGAAAAATGTCCGTTCAATAAGAATGTTTTAGTCTATGGCTTGTCTTACTTACTGCCCTTGTTGGTTTCCAGTGGGATCCTTTAGTTCTTCCTTAACCTTAGCTTAGAAGGTATTTCTCACCAGCGCACATAGAGAGATACAGCCGCCTGTAGGATTATAGTCCTCTGGACAACCTAACACTTCCCTGCATTTTTCTAACTGGAGGGGAGGGAGAGGCTTTTATGTACTCTCTTCTATTCTCTAAGATTGCGCTCTGGGGAAATTCATTAATTAGACCTCACAGAAGAGACTCACCTCCTTAATCCTCTGCTTTCTGTCTGTGGCATGAGAAAAGCACCGTGTGTTCATTTCATTTCAGTTGATATCATGCTTTTAGTGGAAAAGGATTTCCAACTGCTGTTCTTTTTCTTTTGATAAAGTTCCATGCATTGAAAAAATATTAAAATAAGGATGTGAGTGCTTGGTACCCTCTGAAACAGAAGAAATGGTCAGAGCCCCTGGAACTGGAGTTAAGGACTGTTGTGAACAGCCGCATGTGTACCTTGGCCCTGCAAGAGCAGCAGCTAAACTATCTCTCTAGCTCCCGACACTTTCTGTTGTGATAAGTGTTTCTAAGTCCATCTGCCCATCTTCTCAGGCAGCTAGGAGTCTTCAGGACAGAGAGCATAACCAGTGGCCTCTGCAGAGCCATGCTAATGAGGATGACCCCGACCTCCTGAGAACAGCGCTCTGACCTGCTGGCCCAAACAAAAGGAGAGAAGCTTGGGCAGCATATTTAACAGGAATGTTGGGGTTAATTCTGTGATTATAAAGAGCAATGCAAAATCAATTCAACTCACAAGCTGGAAGATAAATGTAAAACTTAAACTGAAAACTATGACCCTGGTAAATCAAATAATGCTACCATTCCTTCTAGGATAAGAATTGCCTTTCATTTGATGTTTTCTTAGTTAATAAGAACCCTATCTCATCACATGAAATAAAGCTATTAAATGTTTTTTTTAAAAAAAGAAAAATATTAAAATAAGGATTATTCTTCTCTCTTTGTAAGGAAAGCAGATAGTTATTTACCAAGGCATTCATAATTCTAAATTCCCTCTCTCGGAAAAATATTAACAAAAATGTCAGCCTCCTGAGATTTTAAATTTTCTCAATAGTGAACAGAATGCCTCTGTGCTTCCGCCAACATGGCCTGCTCATGAGATGGCACTGGCGTTACCAGCCTGGATGCCTTAGTTCCTTAGCTCCATCTGCCAAGGGTTGCAGCCCATCCCCAAGGCCCCTGACATCCCTGTCATCTTTCTCCAGGAGACTCTCAGTTGTGCTGGGAGCCAAATCTCCTCCAAGAACCTTTGGCCTTATTCTTCTCAAAGTAGAAATGGGGATCCTTCCCGCCTTCATTCTCTCTAATTTCAGTTCTACTATATTTAAACTCGGCCTCCTGTACCGTGCTTGGTTTGATAGAGAGCCTCACTTGTAAGAACAAGACTCTTGTGAGGTTACAGCCAATGTTGTCAACCTCGCTCAGCCTGGAGAGAAAGGCCTGCTGAGATGGCCTTTCTCTCAAGATGGTGGTCTGTCAGGGCTGAAGCGAACAATTCCAAGGAGAGACCGGAGATCCTTCTGCATGCAGCCCCCACAGTTGTATCAGCCTCCTCATTCTCAAGCCCCGCCCCTGCCCCTGTAACTGTCACAGCCAACTTTTCTCCTGCAGACCCATCGGGTTCCCACAGGAGAGAGACTGTGCCTCCACTAATAGACACAGGCTCGTCTGCTGAGGCTAGACTCTGGGCCCTTTCTGCCTCTGTCTCTTTACTGTGAGTGCAGAAGTCTAACAGGTTCCCCTACGTAATAAATCCCCCAGGCTACCCCGAGCTGCTTCTCTTTCTTGCTCCCTCCATGAGACAGAGAAACAGAAATAATAATGGATTTTCTCTGTGTCCCAGACTGTCATCCCAGGAGCTTACGTAGGTGTTTCTGGTCAGTGTGGTTAGTGAGTGAGGATGGACAGGAGGAGGAGGTTTGTCAGAGTCAGCTGGACCCGCCCTGCTACACCTCGGTGAGCAACTGTCTCCGTGAATGATTTCCAAGAGGTCTTTGTTTTTATTACATTGTTTTGGTTACACTGTTGCTTAGTTAACCAGTTTTACTTTTGCCAGTGGCTGTCAGAAATAGCTAAAATCTTCTAAGAAAACTAGAAAGGAAATAGTAAAGCTGCTTAGTAGTTTTAGAGAAAAAGTAATAATTACTAAAAATATTTTTAAAATAATGGAAACTCGAGGCAAAATTATCTCTAGCTAATCATCTCTAGTTAAAATGTTTTATTTTCCCAGATTCCTGCCCAGTTCCTTTCTTTATGCTTCCCTAAGGTGCAATTAAACCTGTGAAGAGATGTGAACAGAGGCCTTTCTGGGATCAGGATATAGTCTGGGTATTCTTGTGTCCACAGGGTCGCACAAAGATGGGGACAGACCTCCAAAGTCTATTAAACCAGAAGCAAACTTTATTCCTGGAAATAAATTAAAAATTAAAAGATAAATCTCCATGGGACACAAAAATGTTATCAGCTAGCTGAGACCACAGCCAGAGATGGACTTGTAAGGCTGTGTGGCAAGGACGGTTTCTGAACTCCCCCTTTTTATAGCAAGAAGCAACAGGCATTAGGCATAACAAAGGAAGTTTTACAATTTTGAGGTAAAACTCAGATACAAATTTCCTATTTTACAATTTCCATGAACAGAATTTTTAGTTAGGCTAGTGTTTGATTTAGTCCATTGCTTCTCTCTGGCACCTCCTGATGGTGTTTACGGAAGCTCTGCATTCCTGGTACTTCCAGGTTTGTGTAGCAGCGAAGGGTATGAGACAACGCACAACCAAAATTCCATCATTTAAAAGTTAACTCAGCTCACATCAGTGGCTGGTCATGAGTGGCCGGGGTCTCTAAAAGCTGCTCTTCAGTCCTGCAGACAGAGCTAAGGATTGTAAAGCAGAGTAACCACTGTCGGCAGTTAATCCTTGAGCTGCTGAGAAAGCCGCCAAGTCTGCTCTCATTCTCCTAGGCTTACAATTTTGTATTTCTTTATTTCTACATTCTTATTCCTAGAATCTTTATTTCTCTATTCTTATTCTTGGACTCTTCAGGCATTATTTTCATTACTAGAGTTTTATTTGTAAATATAATTTTATATCAATAAAAATTTTCCTTCTTTATCAAATTCTACCTCCTAAGGCATGACTTGAATATGTATATGAATATATATGTGTGCATATATGTTATATATATTCAAATCATGCCTTAGGAGATAGTATTCAAATAAATATTTGACTAGATAGATAGATAGATAGATAGATAGATAGATAGATAGATAGATACTCACTCTGTAGTCTTGGCTGTTCTAGAACTTACTGTGTAGCCTAGATTGTCTTCAAAGTTTGTGGCAGTTCCCCTGTCTTTGCATCCTAAATGTTCAGATTACAAGTGTGAGCCATCAAATCCTGCTATATAGCTTTTGTTTCTTGACTTTGCAGCATTTAGTGGGTTTATTATGAAAAAGAATTCTCAGTTTCTTCAAGATTTTCTTTCTCTTCAAAATGCTACACCTAAATACATGAATCATTTTGATGTCTGTTGACAATGTCTTCCATTGTCACTATATAAATAAATAAGTAAATAAATAAATAAATGTCACTATATAAATGTTGTCCATCACTACTTCCTAGCCAAGGGTTCCTGCATTGTCTGTGGCAGGCACCTGTTCTCAGTCTAAGTGACTTCCCTGAGCCCCTGGGTCATCTTCGTGTGGAAGAGCTGCTCTTGATCCAAACATCATGTTGTTTTCCATGGAGTGGGCTGCGTTAAGATTCAGGACACATCTTGCACAGCTGCTTCCCTGTAGTTCATCCTCGTGTTCCTCTCACTGTGGCTTTTATGCCCTTTGTGCCCCTGAGCACTTCAGTGACTGATGTATTCCTGCCACACTTTGTTATGCTCTCTGGTCCTTTGAGATTTAATTCAAGTGCCTCAACCACATTACTTTGTTGTTTTTGTTTTTGTTTATTCCTGAAGGTCAGAGGTGTTTTGAGCTGGGCAAGAAAGAAGGATGAGAAGAAAGCAAGTCCTTTGTTTCTTTAAACTATAAAAGTATATAGGGGCATATAAGTATATAAAAGAACATAAGGGCAGATCCTTATGGCAGAAGAAACTGCTCTCTGCTCTCCGAGAAGGTGCTGTCTGTGGCAACTGGGTTTGGGCAATGAGGAGACACACACAGTGTGAATACAACTCATTTCCTGGGGTTGGAGTGGCCCTGTTGCTGGTTTTCGAAGTAAATAAGGAATGCAGTCAGGGCCTGGGAGTTAGGGAGGTCTCCCCAGAGAGAGAGAGAGCACTCAGCTCAGGCAAAGAAGGACCTAAAATGGGAGGGACCTCAAGACGGAAGGTTATCAACAGTGGCAGGTGTTGGTGTGCAATTCCTCACCCACAGTTCCAAGGTTGAGGAGTTCTATACATGTGTTTGTCATGCAAATGTGTTTGAAGCAAAAACTGTCACAGGCAGATTTAAGCCATTTGAAGTCTTTGTCTCAATAGTGTGATTATTGATTTCTCAGTAGGAATACTGACATGTTCAGAAGTGAGAAAATCTTACTTCACTAGTGGCATACAGTAGTTTCTGGTGTTTTAGATTCCTAAATTCAAAAAATAAAACCTGAATTCAAACCCATACCTTTCAAAGTTTGTGGACCTGTGTGAAGTCTTAGGAACAGATTTCTTAAGTGACAGTGTCTTAGTTAGGGTCTTTATTACTGTGAAGAGACACCATGACCACAGCAACTCTTATAAGGGAAAACATTTAGTTGAGGTGCTGCTTACAGTTTCAGAGGTTTAGTCCATTATCATCATGGCAGGGAGCATGGTGGTGTGCAGGCAGACGTGCCTATATCATGATGAGAAAATAACAGGAAGTAGGTCTGGGCAGTCTCCTGAGCATATATGAGACCTCAAAGCCTCCTGCTACAGTGACTTACTTCCTCCAACAAGACCACACCTACTCCAACAAGGCCACGCCTCCTAATAGTACCACTCCCTTTGGGGGCTGTTTTTTTTTTTTTTTTTCAGACCACCATAGACAACATGAAAATTGCTGTGGTGCTTGTGGTAACACCCTCCCCCACCCACACTGTTTGGCAGAAGCTAGAACGTTCTAGACTGTATAACTTTATTCACTTTAATATGTAATTTCCCATAGCAGGGGAATCCTGAAAGAATGGCAGAAGAAAGCATGGTTGAGACTACTCTGGCTGTTGGCTGAAGACAAGCACACTCTTGGCGTGTAGGACAAGACTTCTGAACTGTGCAGATCCTCTGTCATGGGGACATCCAATGCAGCCCTGAAGGCCCTGTGAATACCAGCTCCACCCTTGTGAGCAGTGACAGACACCAGATCTGTAACAGTTACAGAGTAGTCTTCACCGTGTACTGTGTTAATATCCCCAGGGTGTTTGTAGGAAGTGCATATTTCATACAGCCACATGCCACAGAGTGACACCCTTCACGTGATGCTGGCCCCATAGAATGGAGCCAAAATGTTCCAGTAATCTCTTGACATGGTAGCAGTAGCTCAGCTTGTCACTCACCCAGTGACAGCTGCACTGATAGCAAGAAAGCCACCTAGCTGCTAGTCTATAAATATGGAGCACGAGTATTTAGAGTCCATAATGTGATGATTATTATTTCTACAAATGTTGATAGCATGTATTTCTGGTTTGTGTGTTTACTGTACTTTCTGTGAGCATTTTACAGTGTATTTATCTTACAATGAAATGTTCTCGTGGACCGGCATTCCCTGTCACACTAAAGCTGTCCCACACATCCACTTACCACAGCTCCTGACTATAGTAAAGGCCTTCTCCAAGGGGGACTGCACCTTGGAGGTTTGTGTGATGAGGCGGCCTGGTGACACAGCTCTCAGATGCCACCATGAATACAGCAGGACTGGGCGCACTGTTCTTCAGTCACACCACCTCCTCCCCTCCGTTTCTGAGGGTGTGTTGTTCTATTTGTCTTTCTTTTTTGGTGTGTGTGTGTAAGCTGTGATGCTAAGGCAGGAACTCACTAGGTAACCCACCTTACCTGTAACCCATGGTTTTCCTGCTTCATTTTCCTGAATGCTGGAAACATGGAAAATGCCCAGCCGTCCCTTCCCCTTTGACACAGAATATGC
This sequence comes from Alexandromys fortis, assembly GCF_014885135.2. Lineage (NCBI taxonomy): Eukaryota > Metazoa > Chordata > Mammalia > Rodentia > Cricetidae > Alexandromys > Alexandromys fortis. The sequence continues at coordinate 123,480 of NW_026068183.1, forward strand.
TAGCGATGGCCACATTTGTGGTTTTGTCTATAACTACAACACAGCATGGATTTATGTCTGACCTGGAGAAGACCCGAGTGCCACCCAGGATAGGCACAACAGTGTGGTCACAGAAGTGAAAGGTCTGCCTCTCTGGTGAGGGCGCTGGCTACCTGGAGGAGCATGAGGAGAGAACACAGTGGTTTGCCAGTATTCACATGGTGGCCAAGTGTGCCTGTGTAGGGAAGACCTAATGCAGTACAAATTCAATTCAATCTAATCCACCACCCTTGCTTCAGAGACTAAAATAATAGAACCACATGACCTACGCTTTCTTACGACTAGGAGTTCAGATTTGATTTTGGATATGCTAACTGGGTGTTCTCCCATGAGAAGTGGAAATTGAAAGTGAGGTGGAGGCAATTCTGCTGCTGCTGACTTACTTCCGTCTCGAGCTTCCTGATTTCTGCCACTTTCTCTCTTTGCTACCTGACTGCTCTGGAGTTGGCAGCAGTGCTTTAGGGTGTGACAAATGGCTTTCTCATTGTGAGTGTCCCTCTGTGTCTTTGAAAGTATTCCAGAAAGTTCATCCTCAAGTTGGTCCTTGAGCAAATGCAGTTGTTGATGTAAAAAACAAACAAACAAAAATGACCACTCTAAACTTAAAGAGAATGGAAGAGAGTTTATTTAGGAGCCAAATTTGAATCACCACAGCCTGGGAACCCAGATTTAGGTTACCAAAAAGTCCAAGTTCCAATGTAGAAGAAGCATTTTTATGAAGTTTATGAACAAAGTCATAAATAAAGGTATTTTTCAAATTCATTGGTAGAAACATCAGAAAGAGAGCTGCAGCAGGGTGGGGGAACTCTCTTTTAGGGCTCAGATGCTGTCTGATGACAATCTTAGCTGGTGGGCTGGTGGCAGCCAGGGATCTGCTAAATTATTAGACTCCAAAAGTCTATTTATTTTTCAGTCACATGATGCTACCTTTAGCAGAGAGGTGAGCAAGGGTTGGCTATCCAAGGAACTAAAGTCAGCCAGGGATGAGATAGTAAGCCTCTGGACCTGCAGCCTCTCAACCTCTCCACATCACAGGCATTCTAGTCAACATCTTTGCAGAACTCTGTTGTTGACACAGGGCTTTGCTGCACTAGCTGGAGAAATGGGCTTTCTCTACCAAATGCTGATTGACAAAAGCACCAAGAAAAGCCATCTGCTTAAGAATTTACAATACAAGACAAGAACAGAGAACCAAATAAAATGGTGTGAGAAGAGACAGCAAGAAAAAAAAAAGATTGGGTGCAAATCGTGGATGTTAAGAGAACCTCACTGCTGTGAGCTGAAACCCAGAGTGTAAAGGTATGTCCACAGAGTGTTATCATTGGAACCCAGAGAAAGGCAGCCATAGGTACCCTTACTTTGGAGGAACAAAAGTAAAAAGTGAGGCATGTTTCACTTCAGATGACAATGGATAGAGGCTCAAAGACCAGATGAAGCCATGCAGGAAAATTCCATTGCTAATCACTTATTACTTAGATAGAAGAAACTAAGACAAAACTGGCAAACAAGGTGACAGAAAAGACTCAAAACAGGAGGACAGTAAGGCTGGTGTCATGAATACATGATTGCCGAGGCTGTGGGTCATTCTCAGAAAGAAAATAAAGAAAAATTAAGCCAATTTACACAGATTAGATTTTAAAAAAATTATTTAAAGATATAAGCATTAGAAAGAAAGATCATCAAATGAAGAAAAGCTTCAGAATAAAACCATTGTGACATTTTGGAATGTTTTATATGTTTTGCTTTTTGAAGATTTTACAAAAATAAGCTCCAGATACAAGACCCATTGCTTCAGCCTCTTTCTTAACCTTATGTGTCCTGGCTTTCGGTTTGGGGAAAGATAAAGCAATTCTACAAAGTTAGCCTTATAGGGATTAGCATCCTTGGAGGCCATTGAGGATGTGTTGAAGTAGGAGCTGCGGGGCTGCGTCCCCGGCACCCGGCTGCCCACATGGCTAGCTTATGCCCCGAAATAATTACACGGAAACTGTATTCTTTTAAACACTGCCTGGCCCGGCTAGTTCCAGTTTCTTATTGGCTAGCTCTTACATATTAATCTAACCCATTTCTAATAATCTGTGTAGCCCACGAGCTGGCTTACCAGGGAGGATCTTAACCTGCGTCTGTCTGGAATGGGAGAATCATGGAGACTCCCTGATTCAGCTTCTTTCTCCCAGCATTCTCTTCTGTTTACTCCACCCACCTATGTTCTAACCAATAAAATGGGCCAAGGCAGTTTCTTTATTATAATTAACCAATGTCCTTCCTCCATCAAGGATGGATCTCACCTCCTGTTGTCCTGGTAACACTAAAGGAGGAAGGACCTTCCTGGGGATGTAAATTGACATATGAAAAGGTAGAGACATCTGGGTGTTGGTGAGGCCCATTAAGGCTGCTTCCTCTTGGAAAAAGAATAGAATCTAAATTCTATCTCTGGTCCTAATGGAGACTTGACATTTTCACCTTTATTTACTGTTGTCTCCTCCTTTTAAGAATTAATCCATCTGGGCTTGTCAATGACCTGGTCAGGACTATCCTCAAGAACAGCTGCTGCACTTGAAGCCATGCTAAGAAGATGGGAGGAGCCCTCAGAAACCTCAAGTGCCTACAATTACCAGTGTATAAAAGGAAAACTATCAAAAGTTATAGATGTCACATCTATGGTAGCATGAACCTGAGAATTGTGCTGCATGAATATTTGAAGGAACTTGAAAAAAAAAAAAACCAGAAGAACTGAATCACAGTGAAAGAAGTGCTGTAGGCTCTGCATATCCACGGACCCTGAGTTATCTACCCACTCAAAGGAGTAGATGATCTTCAACAACACTTTGGGAAATGTAGGAGCCAGCCATGATAAGCTAAATATGAACAGATCACCCAAAGGAAGTTCTTTACTTCCAACCATTATCACCTGCCAGTGTAAAACTCAGCCATTGATAAGTTTAATAGAGGCCTGAGTCTCAGTAGTTTACACTGAAGCAATACCTGGTTGCAGGAAGAACCACAAACTGAGATTACCCGAGCACCACCTAAGGAGAAACTGGAAGTACTAATACACGCTGAATATTAAAGTTTTATTTGATCATTATATTCCAAAATAACCTTGAGAATAAGGACACATTTTGTCTCCCAAATTAATGGGTATAAATTTCAACATGTTTATGTGAGTATAGCCAAGAATCTCATTCTAAACAACCTTTAAGTTTTCTTTGAATGTTTATATCTAATATTAACTACTTTGTAAAACTAAATAAGTATAAAGTTAGAATAAAAACATATCCTAGGTGGCATATTTAATATTTAATCCCTGCACTTGGGAGGCAGAGGCAGGTAGATCTCTGAGTTGGAGGCCAGGCTGGTCTACACAAGCAGTTCTAGGACAACCAGGGCTACACAGAGAAACCCTGTCTCCAATCACAAGTTCTAGGACTTCTTTTCCACTGTGTTATTTTGATCCACACAAATATATGCCGTTCTCTGAGAAGAAATGAGAACTCGGTAATGGTGATTGTTTAAAATTTAGAAGTAGGGCAAGAAACAGAATACAAGTAAAAAGTAATACACTGAGAATCCCTGTTGGACTTTTTGTTAAAAATGCTGCAAGATCCCTGGCAGCAGTAGGCAGGCAGCAGGCTCTGGGAGCAGGCAGTCCCAGGCAGAGATGGCTGCGGGTCCCTGAGCATGACTGGTCTCAGGCAGAGAGACACATGGCAGGTGGGCTGGTCCCAGCTAGCCCGGGGGTGTTAGCAGGCAGCGGGTAGAAAGCAATGGACAGACACATCGTAAAGAATAGAGTTGGATATTTATTATTTAGAGGAGAGAGGGGGAAGAAGGAAAGGAGAAAGGAGAGAGACAGAGAAGGGAGCAGGAGAGAGGGCGCACACACGCCAAAAGTAACTGTGAGAATCAAGATGGCGAGAGGAGGGCAGGGCCCCACCGGCAGTGAGCATGGCTTGTCTCTTAAAGAGACAAAAACCATAACACTCTTATTGGAATTAAATCCCATTGTTACTATAAGAAATAGACAAGGTGTAATGCTCAAAGGCGAGAACTCTGTGTCTAAGAAATGAACTTCAATAAAACGAGTGAGGCAATCAGAGGACCACGACCTCCCCTGGACTACACAAATCTGTGGTCCACTTAGGAATAGGCTCAGTTTGACCGGCATTTTCATGGCAGCCAAAGCGTTTGTTCACAGTTTGAACCCTAGACCCCACTCCATAATATTTCTTAATGGAAAATAGGGTAAAATTTTTTACTTGCTCTATTAGTTTTTGCAGTGTCTATTTTAGCACAATCTGCCCCACATGCTAGCTGGAAAGAAGACAGATAGGAGAAGGAAAGGCCAGGATGGGACTGTGCAGCCCCATCTTCTGCAACGGTTTTAAGAAATCCTGCCGTAATGTTGACTCAGATCCTATGATGTTCATATTATACATATTAAAAGAGATGAAAATTCAAAGACACAAATGGGAAGGGGCCATTTAATCCTGCAGAATCCATGGTGCTTTCGTCGTTTCTTTTTCTTTTCTTCTTCCTCAGACAGATGAGTTTGAAGGTATTGGTGGACTCATGTCTCTGCAAGGGACTTTCTAAATCAAATGTTCCTAACAAATTATTAAAGTAACAAAGTCTGTAAATATTTCACATAAAATGTAGTTTTAAAAATATTACATTGGGCTGAAGAGATGGCTCAGTGGTTAAAAGTGCCTATTGCTGTTGTAGCCCTCTGCCATCAGGTGCCTCAGCTGCTTCCTAAAAGATGACATCAACGGAGTCTTGTCACTGTGCCTGCTTAGAGAGTCACTGGCCCATCACAGCCAAGCAGAACCCCAAGGCTACAGGATGTCACTGTGAATTTCTGTCAACACTGAAATCCCAAGTTGTAGATCTTGATGAACTCAGGTCTCACCCTCTGCAGGAGAGAGCAATGCTGATATTTTGTTCCCTTGGGATGGTGCTGTCCTTCCCAGTATAATGTTTCTCTTTGCAATGGACACTGGATGTCTAATGGTTTCTATTGCCGTGAAGAGACACCATGACTACGACTACGGAAACTCTTAGAAACGAAAACATTTAATTGGGAAGTTTACAGTTCAGAGGTTCAGTCCATTATCATCACGGTGTGAGGTGGCTGTGTACAGACAGATATGGTGCTGGAGAAGGAGCTGAGAGTTTTACCTCTTGACTTGCAGGCAACAGGAAGTGAACTGACTCATTGGAGGTGGCTTGAATATACATGAGACCTCAAAGCCCACCTCCACAGTGACATACTTCCTCCAACAAGGCCACACCTCCTAATAGTGCTACTCTCCTTTGGGGGGCATTTTCTTTCAAACTACACCATGGCCCAAATTCATAACTAAAGGGGTGGTCTCTGCCCTTCACATTATAGAACCCACAAAACTCTGGGAAGTATAGACTTCTGTGATATTTCTTGCCTAAGTTGTGTTTTTTTTTTCCCTCTGGCTATTAAAAATTGTCATAAACGCCTAAAAAGCAATCAAAAAGCCACCATTGCCCCCAAATAAGTACAAATACAGATCAAGTGCCATTTAGTATTTTGGGAATCCAAAATGATGATGTACCATCTGTGCTAGTTAGATTTTTGCCAACTTGACACACACTAGAGTCTTCTGGGAAATGAAATTAAGTTGAGAAGAAGCCCCCATCAGACAGACCTGTGGGTAAACTGTGGAGTGTTTTATTGATTAATGACTGATGTAGGAGGGCCCAGCCCAGTGTGGGTGGTGTTACTCCTGACTTGTATAGAAAAACAAATGAGTAAGCCATGGAGAGCAAACCAGTGAGCAGCATCCCCCGCGGTTCATGTCTCTGCATCTGCCTTGAGTTCCTGGCCTGACTTCACTTGCTCACTGTAAGCTATACGAGAAAAGAAACATTTTCTTCCCCAGTTGTCCTTAGTCACAACACTTTGCACAGGAATAAGACAGACTAACACACTATCTGAGTACTAAGAAGGCAGTTGGGCGGGAGGCATTCCCAGCCTGTTTTATTGCATCAGTGACATTCTGGAAACCTGAAAAGATGGTTTTCTGATAGGAGGGCTGCTTGTTTTTCTTTCTCCCCCTCGGAATGCCAGAACTGAGTCTTCCGATATCAAATCAGAAGTCCTGGTTCAGATCCCCACACACAGGAAAGCCAAGTGAGAAACCCTAATTTGAGATTCTATGCACATTTATCTAAGAAACATTTCTCTACAGCTATGTAAAAATATTGTCTCATAAGACTCACAAAGTGAACGTGACTCTGTCCTTACAGCAGATTTTAAGGCTTTGATGGTCTCTGGGTGACTACACTAACCAGGCTTCCAGGTGTCTGTCAGGATCCAATTCAAATGAGGAGCCTGGGTCCGTCATGCTGTGTTGTAGTCGCCAGTGTTGCCTCACACGGTTTGCCTGAAAATAGAATCCGTGACGGGAATCACACGCGTGTAATCATACTTGATGTTCGGAGGGTTCTACAGAGCTTGTGAGAGCACCGGTGGGCTCGGTAACGAGTGTGACCCCAGCATCCTCTCTGCTAGCGGGGCCATCTAATGGAAGCCAAGGTTACTTCCTGCTTCCGCAAATTAAAGAAAAATCTTCCTGCCTAGCAAGGAATTATTATTTATTATTCTGGTTTGACTGTCAAGTCATGTACAACCGTTTCTTCAGAAAAGGTCACTTCCACTGGGAGCAGGGCCTTGCTCACCCCAGGGTTTCTGCAGTTCCTGGGTTCTAAGCAGAGCTCCCGCCCTCTGTGCGATTTTAGAGTTGCAGTTTCTGTAACCATCAGATTCTGCGGCGCTAATGAGCAAACTATTGTTTTGTTTTGTTTTCTCTTCCTCTGGCCAGAGTAACTGTCTGCTCCCCAGAATAAACATTAAAAACCGACTTCCAGTTCTGTGACTCTTGGCATTTTCAGTCATTTTTAAAAAATTCCTCCGAAGTGGCTCCGAAAACCTTAAACAGACTTTCTGTGGTTTTCTTGCCAAAACATCTGCTTGATCAATTATTTTCATCAGATTTAGATTTAGCAGCTATTTATCAGATTACCCCTTATGTTTTGGTTTTTCCCATGGGTTGAATCCATAAAACAAATCTTTACAGGTTTAAATCTGTCATCTCCCAAACTTAAACCAAAAATCTGACGTTTTCCCATGAACCCTCAGTCTGTGTTTGCTTAGCTATCATCAGTGAATAGGTTATCCATGTAGGATTTCGTTATAAAATTATCTGTTTAATCATCAACACTTTGCTCTTACAGCAATGGAGTCAGTGTTGACATAAGGATTTCTCAAATTTGATTATTCTTGAGTCCTCAGGAAGTTCCCTCTGCTTCTGATACCCACAGTCACCCCTGTCAGGCATGACAGCCCCTCAGGAGGTCAGGGCTGCATGCTGTGTGTGTTAGGATTGTCCAGACACCCCCAGTGTTGGAGAACTAGTGAATATAGGGAGATTTTGTTTTTTAATGGGAACAGCTGTTATCTTATGTATGTGTAACAGAAAGGGTAGAGTCAACCATCACCTATTGTTACCAATGCTATTTATCTATATTACCAGATTTGCTTGATTTGTTTGTTTGTTTGTTTGTTTTTCAGGACAGGGTTTCTCTGTGTAGCCCTGGCTGTCCTGAAACTCACTCTGTAGACCAGGCAGGTCTCAAATTCAAAGATCCACCTGCTTCTGCCTCCTGAGAGCTGAGATTAAAGGCCTGCATCACCGCTACAGGCTTGCATTTTATAAGTGTTGGGGACTGTGGACCCCCAGACCCTGAATTTCTTGTCATCCCCTGACTGCCGAAGTAAACAACTTGTTTTCCTGTGCTTGCAGCTGCTCTGAGCAAGAGAACCTCAGGAGTTCCTGATGGCAGGGGAGTGGTTTCTGAGGGGATTTTAGCTGAGAATTAGGTCATAACCATTTTAGTCAAGGAGACCCTAAATAAAATAAGCTGCCCTGGAACACGATAAAGGGGGGCATTCTTGGAGCATTCTTGGCATTACTGAGTCTGTGTGTGTGTGTGTGTATTTTAATCTCCAGGCCCTTACCCAGCTCGTGAACCCTATCATAGCACATAGAGCAGGCATTGTGCTACAATAAGTATTATTAAAAATAAACTCATTTTATCTTCCCTACCATTCTGTGTGATCTCCATGCTATAACTAGTTAATAAAAAGGAACAGAAATGAAATAACTTGTTATAAGTTGCTCATACTTTCCTCTCTCCATTTGGCTCCTAACCTCCCTTATTCCACCTCTGAGTAAGTTCCTGTTTATTCACAGAGTAGCTTCAGCCTTGGCGGCATTGTCTTTATATATAAAGAGGAACACTTCTGAGTGTTCTGCATACAGAGATATGTGGGGGTGTCCTCACCAAAAACACAGCTCTCACCTTAAAGAGAATAAGAGATAATTATTCTAGGGTCATTCTGGGCTTAGTTCCAACAGAGAGGTGAGCAAAAAAAAAGGAGTCCAGGAAACTAATGCTAGCTCAAGAGAAGATAATTAGCTCCTTTTCAGGATTCTCGTTTTCGGAGGTCATAACAAGCTTTCTGAGAAATGCCTGCTCTTGTTATCAGTTGCTTGATCTATCGCTATTTTTTGTGTTCTTCTGCTGTTGAATGAGCGTTTTCTCTTTACAGTCTCAGGTCAGGGAACTTTTAAATTGTTCTTTAGTAGCAAAGCATTCTTCCTTCTTTGCGAATTTTCTTGTCAACACCCCTGACTTCCTTCAGCTTCTTTAACACTTATTTTTACAGGAAAAAAAACAACAAATCATTCCTGGACCCTCAGGACATGGGAAAGGAGACTCGCTCCCTACTGCCGTGCAGGAGGAAGAGAGAGGGCATGGTGCCTCCGACTGCTCCCTTCTACTTGGCATCTGCAGATCTCTTCAGTTCAGGCAGAGATGAACTTGTAGCTCATTGTAAATCAGAAGACTGTGAGTTGGAAATGCATTTGACACACCTACCAGATGCAGTAGGCCACAAAGCAGAATGCTGTCCAGTGTGGTCATTTATTCTCATGATCCAGGGCCTTGGTTGACCACACTGGCCACCACTGAGAGAGGGTCACACTGCATCATCACGAGGCAGAAACAGACCAAGATTCGGAATTCAAAATGCAGATTCCCCTGCCTCCACGCTGCTTCCTCACCATTGTGAGCACCATCTGCTAGCTCCAGCTTGGCCTTGTAGAAAGAGTTCATTTTCTGAAGTGAGACCATACAAGGTGAAGTCTCCTAGCTACAGCTGAGCTCCTGCCTGCTTAACCTGCCTGGGATCCCTGGTACCATCCTTCATGAGGAACACAAACATCCACTCAGTGTAGAGGTGGAATTGGTAGTGTGCAGTCCCTGATCTTCACTTCAGCGTTGGTCCAGCTGGTATGCTGACTTATTTCATTGATGATACTCTGTCTGTTTCTGTATTCTCTGCCCTTACTTCATATTCAAACCTGGCACGCCATTGGTCTGAACCAGTGGTCCCTTCCTAAGCCCCATTGGATTGTGTTGTTCAGGATCCTATTTCCACCTCCCAGCCTGGACTGGCCACCTGCTCTCAGATCCCCCTGATCCCATTGCCCTCTTGGACCTAAGTCTACTTCCGGGTTGTCCTCAGTTCATCTGCCAACCTTCCTGAGTGTTTTTAGTTTGTTGCTCCCACTAAGACTTATCCTGGTGGCCAACCCTACCCTAGGGTCTAGGTATTCCTAGGTCTGTCTGAAGCTTGACAAAAATCCTCCCCGCTTGAGCTATGGCTGTTATTATTCAAATGGCATCTGGCTTTGTACTGAACTATGTCATATGCTTCCAGCTGTTTCCAGCTGTGAGGAAACTGGCATAGGCTGCACTGTTAGTACAGGGTCTGGGTCCTGTGTAGTAAACCATGCAGGACCACATTGTGCACAAGCACACAATCTCTTTCCTGTCTTCTCTCCAACTTTCCTTTCTCTCTCTTTTCTCCTCCCCTCCCTTCTCCTTTCTCTCCTCTCCTCTTTCTTCCCTCTCTTCTCCCCTCTCTTCCCTCCCCTCCCCTTCCTTTCCCTCTTCTCTCTTCTCCTCTGTAAGTCACTCAGGTTGACCTGAAACTCATGATCCTCCTGTTCCATACTCCAGAGTGATGGGGCTGCCAAGCCTTACTAGATATCAACATTGTTAACCTCCATATTTTAAAGATTTAAAATGTGTTCTTTTTGTGTATATATGTTATAAAAAAGATATAAAATACAACCAAAACAAAAAAGGAAAAACTATGACATTTATACTGTTCAGAAATAATAACTCTTTATCTCTTCAGTTACCATATTTAAGGAGTAATACACCTATTAAATTGAATTACATCATCTTATTTTCTCAGATCAAACATTAGATAAGTTAAGATATAATGTTAAAGTCCCCTAAAAGGACACCCAGACCTCTCTAATATTCGTTTTGATATTTCTTTTGTACTTCTGAATGATTGGATCTTGAAAATTGTGTTCATAACTAAAATAATTGATGTGAGCAATAGCATAATAAGTTTGCTTTCCAGTAAATAAATGTAGGGGATAGGTTAAAGAATTATTTTATGTATATGAATATTTGGCTGCATGTATGTCTGTGTACCACATGTGTGCCGGGTGCCTGCAGAGGCCAGAAGAGGGAATCAGAGTTCCACACAGCTGTGACCTGCCATGTTTGATACTCAAACCTGAGGTCTGTGGACAAGTACTCAGTACTCTTAACCACTGTACCGTCCATCTTTTTAGCACCTTGTGGGGGTGAACTATAATAAAATTACAACATTTTCTTTCACTTTTCAGTACCAAACTCACAGAACTCTTTTAAGTCTGTAACTGGTTTTTGCATTTGACAGAAGAAATAACAGTAGCTACTGTCAACAACCCTGTTAGATGTTTGCTGAGCCTTTTACATCATCATTTTGTTACTGTCTAAAACGAGAGAGAGAGAGAGAGAGAGAGAGAGAGAGAGAGAGAGAGAGAGAGAGGAGAGAAGGGGAAAGGTTCAACTGCTTCCTAATTGTGGTGGTTTAAATGAGAATGGCTGCCATAGACTCACATGGGAAGGCTTGGTCACCAGGGAGTGGCACTATTAGGAGGTGTGGCTTTGGTGGAGTAGGTGTGGCCTTGGTGGAGGGAGTGTGTCACTGTGGAGGTGGGTTTTGAAGTTTCCAATGCTCAAGATCCTGCCCAGCATCTGAGTCCATTTCCTGTTGTCTTCTGATCAAGATGTAGCTAGTGCCACGTCTACCTGCCTGCCGCCATGCTCCCTGCCATAATGATAATGGACCGAACCTGTGAACTCTAAGCTGCCACCTCAATTAAATGCTTTCCTTTACAAGAATTGTTGTGTTCATGGTGTCTCTTCACAGTAATAGAGACCCTAACTAAGACACATGGTCTAAGTAATTATATAGTATATAAAGTTTTTGTTTGTTTGGTTGGTTGGTTAGTTTGTTAACCAAGCAGTGCCACCAACTGGGGACCCAATATTCAAACATATGAGCCTATGGGAGCCATTATTGTTCAAACCACCACAATGTACAACAAAGACACCTGCACATCCGTGTTTTCTTTATTTATCCACGGCAATATTTACACAGGCCATTTAGGAACTAGCTTCAATGCCCACCAGTAGATGAGTAAGTAAAGTTGTACATATACACCGTGGAATCCTATACAACCATAACAAAAATAAAATTGTTATTTGCAGGCAAATGGATGGAACTAGAGATAATCATGGTCAGAAAGAAACAGAATGAAAAAGACAAATACCATACAGTTCCTTTTCTACATGGAATGTATATTTTTTTAAAGGAGAAGAGAGACTCTTCGAGAAGACAGGAACGGGGTAGGGATGGGATGGAGGACAAATGCAGGTTAATGTACTTTACAAGATGCATGCATGTTAGAAAATGTCATGATGAACCCTATCATCTTCTATAACTATGCACTAAAGAACAAAAACAAACAAATCTGTTTTTAAATAGTAAAAGATAAATACATTATTTATTAAACTTTTTCATTTATTTTACATTCCAATAAATTCATTTCCTAAAGAGGATAAGCAAATGGTGACTAATCATGAAAAAGAAAAGGTGTCAGTCATCAGGGAAATGAAAACGCCGAGTCCAGCTAGATTGAGTTTCACACCCACTAGTGGAGATTAAATAAAGGTAGCAAGTCTTTACATGGTCGTAAAGAAATCGGCATGCTTGCTAAATGCATTAGAAATGTGTCTATATTATGTTACCATGGCGCTTAACAGAACCACTTTTCAGGACTGTGGTTTAATTAGGAAAGCAGCTTACTGCACAATCATAAGGACCAGAGGCTAAAACCATGGCATTGACATAACCCCCAGCCCCCATGCCGTGGTTGCAGACATCTAACCCTCCTTAGGATCCTAAGAGCTCGAAACCCAACCGGCCTACCCAAGACAGCAAACTCAGGGGGCAGTGAGAGACCCTATCTCAAGTCATTAACTCAAGGAGGGATAGAGAAACGGGCTACTTTTGCTTTGGCTTCCTCATACATACACAGTCACGTGCAGTAACACACACATACACACACGCATACACATACACACACTTAAATAATTAATAAATACCAGCAAAACCGAAGACTAATAAAGGTGTGAGGAAAATTCAGGCTCATGCATTGTAAATAGAAATATGAGATGGAACTGAAACTTTGGAAAATACCTCAGGGGTCCCTTCCTCTTGTGTACGTTCGTTTTTAATTGAGATGGTATGTGGGCTCACCTTATTTCTCACCGGGAGACTCCATGAGAAGTGGAAAACTCAAGTCTCCAGTTTCAACCTCCCATGACCAAGGGCTAACAGAAGCTGACAACAGCAGGCTCCGCCCATCCACATCAGTCCCAGGCAGCTCTCCAGACCTAAGGATGCAAAGTTGATTGATTACCTGCTTCCGGCGTGCACAGAGATCACAGAGTCAGGGACACCCGGATCAGACATTCTCGGGGATTACAGGACTTTTGTGAACTTCAAACTCTCCTGGGTGAGATCGCCTGGCCCCGCCTCCCGCTCCCCCTTGCCTGTTAGGTCTGGGCGCATCCTGTCTCCTCCTTAGCTCTCTGTCAGCAGGGACTTAGCCTTGGATCAGCCAAAGCAGAAGACTGGCAGCACAGGCTCAGCATGCAGGCGCTCAACATCACCGCGGAGCAATTCTCCAGGCTGCTGAGTGCGCACAACCTGACTCGGGAGCAGTTCATTCATCTCTATGGGCTGCAGCCGCTCGTTTACACTCCCGAGCTGCCAGCGCGCGCTAAACTGGCTTTTGCGCTGGCAGGAGCACTCATTTTTGCCCTGGCGCTCTTTGGCAACTCTCTGGTGGTCTATGTGGTGACCCGCAGCAAGGCCATGCACACCGTCACCAACATCTTCATCTGCTCTCTGGCACTCAGTGATCTGCTCATTGTCTTCTTCTGCATCCCCGTCACAATGCTCCAGAACATCTCCGACAAGTGGCTGGGTGGTAAGACAGGAATTGCATGCACACTCATGGAAACACACACACACACACACACACACTGCATTCATATTTCTGATCTCTTTATATTTCTCTGTCTAACTGAATCTCTGTGTCCTTCTTGGAAAGTCACCTTGCAGGCAAAAGGTGGAGGTGAGGGGTTGTCTATATGGTTCAGTCCGGACTTGGTTGAAGTGAGAGGAGTTGCTCAGGGAACCTGTGCCTGTACTTATTTCCAGCATTTTCCATAATTGCAAGGTGAGGGTTCCTCTATTTATTAGTGAAATAACAAAAGAATCACCAACGTTAAAGATCTCTTCTTGTTCTCAAGCTTCCAAATTTTCTTACCAGCTACTGTGTGGCTTCCAGAAATGTTTCCTGTATGTGCTAGCTAATGTCTGATCTCTAAATTTTTTACACCAAATAATATATAACTAATAGAGTCTTGTGGGGAGAGCTGTGGAAAGAGCATCCCCTCTTGACTTCTGACAGGGAGATGAGGTTGCACCCTTCTTAGAAGAGGAGCAGAGACCCAAAGAATCTGTGGAGTGGGGTCGCTGATGTTGGAACAGTATGTGGACACTGTAAAAAAATAAGAAAAATCTGGGGATTCCTGCCAGGTGTGTTCTGACCGCTGCTGGGTTGCCCCTCAGAGGAGTTTACTGTTTTCACCCATTTTCACAAGTAGCTGTGTTCTTGTGACCACATAAAAAACCCCTAGAAAGTGACTTTAAGTAAGAGAGATGGCTCATGATGTCTGACACTACCATCTCCTCTCTTCCGTGTTGTCTCTCTAGTGCATGAAGGGTGTTTTCACCCCCGCCGCTGCCCACTAGAGACTTCCTACTCATTTCTTTGCCACTGCTGCCTTCCACTGGTTTGTGCTGTGTTCATTTCAGCAAGTGGGATGCTGAGTTGTTGGCCCATCTCATCTGCCATGTGTTTCTAACGACCATTAACTGTGGAGCAAGCAGCACTGACTTGACAGTGATGATGTAGAGGGGTCGTAAATGGGTCCACAGATCAAACACTTTCTCACACTAACTAGTGAAAGTATTGTGTTTGTGCATTTAAGATTGACCACTAAAACTGGCTCCAACAGATTCCTGAGGGGATTCTGGGTTTTGGTACGGGACTTCTGAAGGAAAGGTCTTGAGTTACTACTTCTAAGTGTTAGACACAGATTTAGAAAGCAGTTGCACCCCTCCTGAAAAGGAGCAAACGCAGTGTGGGATCCTTTAATAGCGGTCTAAAGGCTAGATTGCCCTGAGCTCTAATCCATGCTAACTGGGCCTTATAGGGGCTTCAGGTGTTCAATAGAGTATTGAGGAAAACACTTTGCAAGTGGAGTAGAGCAGATGATTAGGCCCCTGTCCAGAGGGAGGTTTGATCCCCACTGTGGGTCAGGCACCTCTTCCCTGCAGAGGACATGGGGAGGAACAGTTACGGCTAACCTCATGCTTCCAGTTCCTTTGCTTCCGGCGTTATGGGAGTCATTTCACTTCAGATTCTAAACTCTGTAGAGGTGGTGACATTCTGCACACTTTTTTAGAGGGTTAGTATGAGAAAGCTTAAGAGTGCTTTGAACAAACTGATTGTTAGGCATGGTCACACACCCGTAATCTAGCACTAAGGGAGGAGTAGCGGGAGGATCGAAAGTTCTTGGCAGCCTGGGCTGCACAGTGAGTTTACCTGAGGAGAAGATGGATGACAAAAACAAAGCACACACACACGAGAGAGAGAGAGAGAGAGAGAGAGAGAGAGAGAGAGAGAGAGAGAGAGAGAGATCATGCTGTGAAAGTATATGATTAATTCTATTAAGAACTGTTTAGTTGGAGATTGCTTATAATTATACAGGACTAGATAATAACGGTCTATAAGTTGAGTATACAACAGCAAAATTACAGTTCAGATGAGAAAAAAAAGCCACAGACAGGTGTGGAGAGAATTAACCTGTATGCTATAGATGGGATAATAACTGCAAAACCGTCATGATGTGTCATCAAAGGAGAGTACACAAGAATGTGAAAGATGAAAATTAATGCATAAATTATTTGACAAATCTATTGAAAAATCTCCTATATGACAAAGTATCACCCTGAGAATACAAGAGTCTATAAAGCCTGCCGTTCTTTTGGGGTCTCAGAGAACACAAGAGACCCCAAAGTAAGTAAAATTAAAATGTAACAGATGAATAGCCACTCTGTGGTTGGAACACTGCCCAAGGAGGTGGTGTCTGAAGAGAGAAGGATGTCCAGGAGTGTTTGTCACTCCGTAGTTTGGGGAGAGAAAAAATGCTGTATTTATAAAAGCTGTAAAAGACATTGAAGAAAAATCATCAAATGGGAATGATGGAGAGACACAGCAAACCAGGTCACTGCAACTGGGGAAGGAAATGCGTTGTGAAAAAGTCAAAAATATGAAGCCCTGTCATAGGGAGTGGTAGGAAGAGCAAAGCATTCATGTGGGCCAGGTAGGAAAGTAACTCAGAGTGAACCTCCCCTGGACCCACTGCCATGAAGTGGGGACCAAGTCCTGAGGAGTCCCAGGACCTGAAGGCCCTGCAGAAAGAACTAGAGCAGTTTGCTGAGCTGCTGGAGCAGAAGGGGACCCCTAGTAGATACAGAGACTGACATTACCCTGGGCTTCTCGTCGGAAAGGTTCAGCCTGCTGACCATTTGTCTCTTTGAGGACCTGCGTCTCAGTTTCAAGAATGTGTGTAAGCTGCTGACGAAGAGGACGGAGGAGCCTTTAGCCAAGACCTGGTGAGGACTGCTAGAGAGAGCAGAGGAGGAAGATTGACAGCCGCTGGAGAGGGAGCCCAGAGAAGGTGTTTTTGCAGTGCCCGGAGCCCACCCTGCAGCAGATCAGCAGCACCGTGGAGCTGCTTGGGCTGGAGAACGATGTGGTCTGAGTATTGGTTTACAACCGGTGCCGGAAGGGCGGGCGATTAAGTATCCACTCTTCCCAGTAAGAGGAATATGAGGTCTTAGCGTCCGCTTTTCCACGATGGCCTGTATCACTTCCTCTGGCTCCAGGGCCCCATTTTGGTGCCCCAGGATACAAGAGCCCCTACTTCACCTCACTGTACTGTTCGGGGCCATTTCTAGGGGGAGAGACTTTCCCTCTCCCCTGCTGTTCCTGTCATTGCTCTGCGCTCCCCAATGCCTTTATACTGAGGTGTCTCACCTGACTGAGGATGGAGGAAGAACCCAAAGCCTGTTGTTGCACCATGACTGTGGGATTGAGTTCTTCAGTTACTGCGGAAGGATTGCAAACACAAAGGATGGGAGCCAGGAGGGGAGAAGTGATGGACAGGAGAAGTTCACTGATGACATTTATTATGAGCCCATTCTCATCATTCTGCAGCCTTGGACACAGAATGAAAAAAAGAAGAGAAAGAAGGAAAAAAGGATGAAGGAAGGGAGGGGAAAGGAAAGAATTTGCCTCTGAGCAGTGACTCTCAGCCTTTGAACAGGAGGAATCACCCCTTGGGGAGTTTTAAGGAACACTTGAGCCCACACTCAGAGATTCTGATTTTATTAGTCTGAGCACAACAGCTTGTTTTCCATGTTCAAAACTTCCACACACCAGAAAGGATTACAATCTCCAGGCAAAGCTCAAAATCACCACAAACACTGACAGTGTCCGGGCTTAGCTTGCTAAAAGTAAAAAAAATGATTGAGGCAGAGGTTTAGAAAGCACAGTGCCTTCCACATATGCAACCTCAGAAAAAGATATGGTGCTTTGTAAAATGTGGGAAAGAACCAGAAACGCTCACAAAATGCAATGGAAGGTTGTGCTAAGTGCAGTCCAACAAGGACCCTGGGCAGATGGCCCATTGTGGAAAGTCTGTGGGAACTTTCCTGAGGCCTTGGCCTTTCTGGACTCATTCAAGACACATTTGTAAAGAAGTAAAAAATCATTTTAAAAAAGATGAGAGTAGGAAGCATACAAATAAAACCCTACGAGGATTATTCTCTTGAGAACTACAGCTGTAGCTGTGCATTAGCCCACGTCACTGGGGTTTCTGTCCGTTTGCCAGAGCTACAAGGATCATCTGTGTGGATGAACCAGGAGGTGTGACTCTCAGGTCTTATCAGAAGGGCATTGGTCACTCTTCTTCACAAACACAGCCTTTCCTGGGGTGTTACAGAAAAGATACATGTTTCACTGGAGGGATGGGAGAGGTGCGGGAGGAAGGGAAACAAAGCGCATGCCTGAAGTGCTGCCTGGAGCAGCTGGTGGATTTCTTAGAGACGACAAACTCCTGAGCTGAGGAAGAGGTTAAAGGAAGTTATTGAACTTCATTTTACTGAGAAGATATTAATTTGTGAGTGCAGTTCAGATCTGTGGCTTATAATGGAACTTTAGTTTATTAATTGATCAGTGAGGAGATTGTGTCAAGTACATGTGGTATAATAATTTTCCTTCTTTTACACTTCAGAAATTTGATGTGAAATC
Organism: Alexandromys fortis; assembly: GCF_014885135.2. Classification (NCBI taxonomy): domain Eukaryota; kingdom Metazoa; phylum Chordata; class Mammalia; order Rodentia; family Cricetidae; genus Alexandromys; species Alexandromys fortis. Next base: position 141,482 of record NW_026068183.1, read on the forward strand.
AAGAGTACTATGTGACGATTGAAAGCTCTGTAGTAGTCACAAGGACAACTATTAAACAGTCTCTTGGGGGAGGAGAAGTACTTGTTTCAAAGAAAAATAATCAAGAGCTAGACGGCAACAGTAAGCTTGGAAGTGAACTCAGAAATGTTGTGTCATGGGGCTAACCTGAGCGTGTTTTGAGAGAAAAACTCGTGTCGTTTACCATTCAAGAAAATCACTAGATTTTCACAGACAGTAGAAGAGGGGAGCAGCGCCCACAGGATTCTATGTCGAAAATCTTCTCTATGTAGGACAACAATCAGAATCGTGACAGAAAAGGATATCTATATTTAAAAATTGATCTCTACCTTAGAAGATTAAAAAAAAGGAAACTTCTTGCTATTTCTAGAAAGTTCTAGAAGGGTTCCAGTCAGCTGGGCCTCACTCTTTCTCTAGAATGAGGTATTGTGAATGAAGCTATGGAGTCCTCTGACCAGGACTTAGTTCCGCCCTATGATGGTGGTGGGCTGCATGGCCAGCTGGGAGGCCAGGGCCACTCCTGCTTGAAGGAGTTGAGTAGAGTAGATTTTCTCAGGAAATTTGGGATCAGTCTCACGTGGTACTCTGGCAGCCTTGTGTATTTCCAACGAGGCCATACAGGCAAGAATTTCCCTCCCTCTAAGCTGATTCTTGGCAGGATGCCTGTAGAGACTTCATAGAGCAACACACCGCAGCAAGATAGTGTCTTATCCTTGTCATGTGAGAGATTCTTTCTCATCCATCTCCTACGTTTGGTTCCAGGTGAGCTCAGATTGTCCCACCTCACTGTAGACTGTGGCATCTGATAGTCCCTTCGTAGCTTGTCTCTACCCTAGCAGAATAGGCCATTGGTACTTGCTGTAGTTCATAAAAACACCATTTTCTGCCTCTCCTTTCAAGATCATTAATTTTGTGGCCGACCAACTTCTATTTTTCCAGTTCTCCAATCCCTTCCTACCTCTGCTGAGGAACCACAGACAGCTCAGTGAAAGCTGGGGAACTGTCCTTGCCAACTCCGCCCAACCTGTGGCACAGAGGAAGACTTAGCAGAAGCTGTATTTTGTTTCTGATTCTGTCTGAAAATGATGGGTTCCTCATGATTCATCCTGTAACAGCTAGGGAAATGCTGTCTGCTTTTCTCTGTCTTCGTGAAACTGAAACGAAATACATTCATTTCCTTCTGCATCTGAGTTTATAGTGAGCCAGTAGAGATCACAGAAACCTTAAAAGACAGCCTTCCTCATTTCCTGGGAGCAACTAGACAGCTGTGCAGTAACGTTGGGTCTGTGAAGTGGTCGATCAAGTATTAGTTGCTTCATTGTTAACCAGATTGTATATAACATTGCCTGGCAATGTGAGACCAAGCAGAGCAACTTGAAAAGAATGTCTGATGCTGCCATCTGGTGGCACATGACAGCTGCAGAACTGTTACAATATGAGCTTTACACCTTGTTTTTTTTTTTTAAACAAAAACCAAAAAATAATATTTTATGTTTATACCCAATAGACAGACGCTAGTCCTAGTCATACCCAAAGAAGATTCTCTTTACAATAAGTAGTAGTGAATGCAGAGACTCACGGCTGCTCAAGGTATTGGGAAAACGTGAAAATTGAATGCTCGTTCCTATAGACAGTACCTATGCTATACTGTCCTGTCTAAGGTTCAGGAATTGTGCTCAAAGAGAAGACAGACAAATGTAAGAGCTAGAAGACAGAGAAAGGGGCTGGGAAATGCTGTGTTCTAGGCATGACTCAGCTATGCAGTCGATCTCTCAGCGGTTACGCCTGCCCCCATTGACAGGGTCGGCATAAGGTCAAGCCTGGACAAAGATTGGTGAGACAGTATCCCATCCCAACGAAATACTGGCCACTGGTAGATTCTGAGGAGAAAGCAGGCATTGTCTTCCCTTGGATATTTACAGGAGAACCTGTGACTAGTTCAAAAGGCTCCCATGATTACTTCAAAACCAATATTCACAAACAGCCCTTCTAAAAATCAGTGGGTCAGAAACAAAACACAAAGATGTAAATACGAGAAAGGGACTCATAAGGAGTAAAGAGTGATGGGGGAGTTGACAGAGTTAGAAGGGAGATGGGGGAGTGGGCTGAGTAGCCTTTATATATGCATCTATCAAAGGAGAAAATTAATAAGTGTTCTATATAAAAGAACCAGTGCTGGGGCTGGAAAGATGGCTCAGTGGTTAAGAGCACTGACTGTTCTTCCAGAGACATGGGTTCAATTTCCAGAACCCACGTGGCAGCTTACAAGTGCCTGTAACTCCAGTTCCAGGGGATCTAATATGATACCTTCATACCAATGCACATAAAATAAAGTTAAATAAATTATTTTTAAAAAAAGAAGCAATGCAGATCCAATTCTTATGGACCCAGTTTGATTTCAGAATTAATTAAATACTATGTACATATTTTCAACTATAAATTATTACTTGGAAACTCCTCCACTACTGCATGGAGAAACAACTACATTATCTTAAAGACATTTTTCCCAGTGTAACTGCAATGCCTGTAAAACCTCTGGATGGTACAAGTTAGCAAAGGATGGCATTTGATGTCAAGACAATTATTAAGATATTTGACTCAGTTTCTTCATTTATATCCTGGAAGAATGCTTATACCAGTTCTTAGGGTTGACGTGAAAATGAATCACCCTATGAGTGAAAGGACTAGGGTCTCGGTACCCTCTGAGAGAGATGGAGCTGTTGTTCATGGAGTGAGAGATAGTGTTTTAATGTTGTGTAAGTTTGTGTGTAGAATCGGTTTGTCCAGTAAGTCTGATAAAATGCTAAAAGAGCGGCCCTGCACATGCTGAATTCTGACCCGCCCGGCTCCCAGGCTGGACCCACCACCTTGGCTCCTCTGGGCCAGGAGACCACAAGCAGCGCCACAGGGTGTGAGGTGAATGCAGGATTTGAAATGACAACATCAACCCTCCAGGGTTTCTCTGCAGCTTCGGAGCCTGTCCTGGAACTCACTACATGACTTCAGCCAGTTTCCCGCCCCTGCTGTGTTGGACTGGCACACTCTGATGCTGTCTTTCACGGGGAAGCCTGATTCTGGCCCAGTCAAGATGGGGGCCTCCCAGAAGACTTCCTGCACAACTGGTGCCCCCTCACCCTATGGATGGATACCTTACTGAAGCTCAATCCCTGTGCTATGATGTGGAATCTCTGATGGCTGGACACTTAACTCTAGAGAACTGAGACTTGTGTTATCTTTTCCCATGAAAACCGTCCTGGTGACTGGTGGGTGAGTTCCCTTCATCCCCAGGGAGCTATAACGAGCAGATCTGTGAGCACTATAAGTTCCGCTCACTCAGTTGCTCTCACTGGGGACACGAGCACCTTAGCTGCCCGAGGTCACTGATGTGAGACAGTTGGGGATGGAGTCATTGATGGGAGCACAACAGAACGGTGAATGGCAGTCAGGTGGCTACAAGCCGCATCCCTGAGCACTGGGGAAATTTTATTTATAACTATTAATATTATTATTATTATTTTTATAACTTGATACTGTTACTCATAGATGGTCCTGAACATTGAAGAAAAGCTAATTATTACTTTTTATAACTTGACATTGATGGTCCCGAACATTGAAGAAAAGCTAATTATTACTTCAAGAAGATCAGCATGTTTTAAACATCGTCAACAGCATGAAAGAACACTCCCGGAAACTATGGCCACTCATCTCTTCAAACTGTGTACTAACTATGGGCAATGGTGAGTGTGTGCCTGGCCTTGTGCTCATGGGGAGCAGAGATCTCACGAGATTACAATTAGTTCTCATCTACTTCACAAATAATACTGCTATCCAGATACAGCAGATACACCTAAAGCAGAAAGCCCTCGGAAGGACAACTGGTCAGCCTCAACTCTAAGCACATCACCCTGGTCTTTTATTCCCCAGCAGATGGCAGCGAGACACAACCATCTGTATGTCTAGCACAGCTCTCAGGCATTCACCTGATCCCTGTCAAAGCAATGGCTTTTGCCTCCCTTTCTCCAGGATGGGCTGTGTCCATGGAGCCTCTCCAGAACTAGTGTGATATGCTTGGGGACCCTGCTAGGCTGTGTACAAGCATGCTGAGTGAACACGGTAACCGCAATTTACACAATGAAAAACAAACAATGATTTGTTAAAAAGCAATATTTAAACAGCCCAAAGAATAAAAAGGAGAGGGGAAGCTGGCTGTGGGTCTGGGAACACTGCTGGGTTGAAATAAGGGGGTGATTCTGTGGGGAACAGTAGAGTTGGTGCTGTCTGCAGAGCAGATAGATGAGGGACTCCTAGAGGAGCAAGTGGGCCGGGTCAATCCCTGGACCCCCAGACGAAGTCGCACTGTGTCTGCTGACATGGTAAGAGGTCGAGCATCTGGAGCATCCATGACTGCTGGCAGGAACGTGGCCCCAACTGCTACTCCAGCTGGACACATGACACAAGACCTTATTTTGGATTTTCTAATCTCCAGCTGCCCTGGGTTCTGCATTGAGGGTGGCTGTCTTCACTGATGGTTGGCAGACTTGGAACTCTAGATTTGCATGTACAGCTCTGCCTCAGCTCTCCAGATCTAAGGATGGAGGCAGATGTGCTGCTGATGCAAGCATCTCTAGAAGGGGAAGTGAGGGGCAGGAGACAACAGCCCAGGATGAGACCTCTTTCTCAGTCTTTCCAAACATAGGAGAGACCATGTCTGCCTAGATTTCCAGATTCTATTCTCCAAAAGATCACGTGCCCAGGCTAGGGTCCAGTGACTGCTCCTGCAAAGAGGAGCCTCTACAGGATCCCCCAATCATTCCTGAGACCTGAGACCAGGTCCTGAGACCTCCTCACAGTGTCAAGCATCTGCCTGGCACTTTCTCAATCACTATCCTCTGAATCATTTGCCACTTCTCCCTGCAATTTGGTATGGAGCTCGTGGACACGGACAAGGACATCTGAGTAGGGCATGTTAAGAATCAAATAAGGCTTTTCTTGGGACGGTGGAGACGTGCAGTGTCGCCGTTACTCTGAGCAAAGAACTGTGGGCAGAGGAAGTCGGGGTTAGAGAGGACTGGGAGACAGACACTTTGCTGTGCTCAAATCAAAGTCAAGGGTGCAAACATGCAGACTTGGAGAAGCAGAACCATACTCCAAGGAAGCACCATCAACATCACCACCAGCAGCAGCTGCCACCCCCACCAATACCTGCAAATGGACAGGAGGCCAGCAGCCAGAATGAAGGTTTAACCATTGACCTGAAGAACTTCAGGAAACCAGGGGAGAAGACTTTCACCCAACGAAGCCATCTCTTTGTAGGCAATCTTCCTCCTGACATCACTGAGGAGGAAATGAGGAAGCTTTTTGAGAAATATGAGAAAGCAGGCGAGGTTTTCATTCCTAAGGATAAAGGCTTTGGCTTTATTCACTTGGAAACACGGACCCTAGCGGACATTGCCAAAGTGGAGTTGGATAATATGCCACTCCGTGGAAAGCAGCTAAGTGTGTTCTTTGCCTGTCATAGTGCATCCCTTACAGTCCGCAACCTTCCTCAGTATGTGTCCAACCAACTGCTGGAAGAAGCCATTTCTGCGTTTGGCCAGGTGGAGAGGGCTGTGGTCATTGTGGATGACCGAGGAAGGCCCTCAGGGAAAGGCATTGTTGAGTTCTCAGGGAAGCCAGCTGCTCGGAAAGCTCTGGACAGATGCAGTGATGGCTCCTTCTTGCTAACCACGTTTCCTCGGCCTGTGACTGTGGAACCTATGGACCAGTTAGATGAGGAGGAGGAACTTCCAGAGAAGATGGTAAAAAAAAAAAAAACTAGCAATTTCATAAGGAGCGAGAACAGCCACCCAGATTTGCACAGCCGGGGTCCGTTGAGTATGAGTATGCCTTGCGCTGGAAGGCGCTCATTGAGATTGAGAAGCAACAGCAGGATCAAGTGGACCACAACATCAAGGAGGCTCATGAGAAGATGGAGATGGGGGCAGCACGCCATGAGCACCAGGTTATGCTAATGAGGCAGGATTTGATGAGGCGTCAAGAAGAGCTTCGGAGAATGGAGGAGTTGCATAACCAAGAGGTTCAGAAACAGCAGCTAGAGCTCAGGCAGGAGGAGGAACGCAGGCACCGTGAGGAAGAAATGCGGCGGCAACAAGAAGAAATGATGCGGCGACAGCAGGAAGGATTCAAAAGAACCTTCCCTGATGCGAGAGAACAAGAGATACGGATGGGCCAAATGGCTATGGGAGGTGCTATGGGTATAAACAATAGAGGTGCCATGCCCTCTGCTCCTGTGCCAACTGGTATCCCAGCTCCTCCAGGACCTGCCACTATGATGCCAGATGGAACTTTGGGATTGACCCCACCAACAACTGAACGCTTCGGCCAAGCTGTTACAATGGAAGGAATTGAAGCAATTGGTGGAAATCCTCCTGCTTTCAACCGTCCAGCTCCTGGAGCTGAATTTGCTCCAAATAAACGCTGCCAATACTAAATAAAAGTTGCAGTGTCTAGTTTCCCGCAACCCTTAAAAGAAAGGTTCTTTTTGGACTAGCCAGAATTCTACCCTGGAAAAGTGTTAGGGGTTCTTCCCAATAGATAGGTCTTCCCTGCCTGTAATACTCTAGGGAGTATGCTAGGAGGCAGAGGGCAAGGGAGGGGTGTTATTTAACAAATCAAAGTCTGTGGTATATTGCTTTCTCAAGTCTGTCCGGTGCATTCTTGAAATGTGTTGATTGTCGAGGGCCTTGAACCATAGCAGAGTGAACTCAGAGAGCTCCATTAATCTTGATCATTCCTGTTTCCCTCTTTCCTTCCTTGCTTTCTTCCTTGCATCACACCCTTCTTCCTTCATCATGTTTTAATTACTTTTTCATCTTTCCCTCAAACCCAGAGACACTGCCATATACCACAAAACCTAAACATCCTCCAATGACCTAGCCCGATTCCTCCATTCCCTCCCAGGTGAGAATTCAGACAAATGTCTGCAGAGGTTACAACATACATACTGTTCTGTGTAACATGAAGGGGGCCAGGCTGCTTATTTGTGTTTTCTGTCCTCCCATCAGGTCCCCCACAACTGTTTAGCCCCAAAGAAAATCACACATAGGTCTTCATAAATTACAAGCTGATTGGCCCATTAGCTTCTCACTGGCTAACTCTCACATCTTGATTAACCCAGTTTTTTCTCATCTATGTTAGCCATGTGGCTCATACCTTTTTCAGTGGGGCAGATCACATCCTGCTGCTTCGGTGGTCTGGGCAGGAGTGGGAGGAATCCACTTCCTCCTTCTCAGAATTCTTCTGTTCTCATTACATCATTTTTACTTTCTGTCTGGTTTTCCTGCCTATATTTCCTGCTGGCCAATCAGCGTTTTATTTATAACACAATTGATAGATTACAGACAATTCTCCCACACCAGTTCTGTATATCTCATATATAACCCCTTCATGTCCTAAGGAAGACATTTTCTTTTAGAGGTTTTTATTTTAGTATATCTTTTTTAAAAAAAAAAAGTCTTGTGTTAACTTGCCTCCATGTTTTTCTTGGGTAAGGACTACTCAAGAATGAATGCCCTTTTCTGTCTGATGTTGCTGTTCACAGCTTTTCTTGATAGGCCTAGTACAATCTTGGGAACAGGGTTGCTGTGTGTTGAAGATCTGACAGTAGCTCTTAGCCTTGCCTATCTTAGGTAGTTATGCTGTGCATTTTTTTTATTGGTGTACTATGTTTGATTTGTTCCTGATACCTTCAATTTGAAATTTTTCTGAGAAATAGAGCAGTAATGCAGCATCACCTTATTAAAATACATCTGAAGCCTTTAAAAAAGAATCAAATAGGTCTTCACTCTCTTCAGAATGGACATGTCTGATGTCTTAGAAAAGTCCTCAGGGAACTCATCAATCCATGTGTCCAAGAGGGTGCAGATGGTGTTGGTGGAAAGGGACAGACAGGACACTTAGTGACCTGGACTTTCCTTTGCCACCCCGCCCAAGACTCCGTGCATGTGAGACTGCAAAGGAGAGGCTATCCAGCCCTTAGCCATACAGTGAGCAGGGCTGAGAGGTTAACTTCATCCATGAAAACACTGAGAAAAAATTATAATCCAACAAAGTCAATAGAGAGAAGCACACATACATGATTCATATAGATAGATAGATAGATAGATAGATAGATAGATAGATAGATAGATGTGTGTGTACACATTCATGCACGCACACACACACACACACACACATCACCACACAACCCATCACCACCACCACAACAGCAACAACAAAATAACAGGAATTATTCATTGGCCATTGATATCTCTCAACCTCAACAGTCTCAATTCCCCAAACAAAGGACACAGACGTTAGTTCTGTTAAGAATGAATGCAAATTCAGAATCCATCCTTGTGCTGCATCCAAGAATATGCAGCATCAGGGATAAACATCACTTCAGGGTAAAGGGTTGGAAAAAAACATTCCAAACAAATGGACCTAAGAAGCAAGCTGGTACAGTCATTTTGCATCGGAAATGAAGAAGTCAAAATATCTCTATTAGTAGATGATATGATAGTATACATCAGTGACCCTAAAATTTCCACTGGGGAACTCCTACAGCTGATAAACATTTTCAGCAAAGTTGCTCAGTACAAAATAAATTCACAAAAATCAGCATCTCTCCCATATGCAAACGACAAACTGTCTAAGAAATAAAAAAAGGAAATAATAACTTTCACAAGGATCTTAAATAATATAAAATATCTTGAAATATCTCTAGTTAAGCAGGTGAAAGATTTGCATGATCAAACTTCAAGTCTTTGAAGAAAGACTGAAGAAAATATCAAAAGATGGAAATATCTCCTGTCCTATCAAAAGCACAGATTCTGCAGTAGCCATCAAAATCCCAACACAATTCTCCACAGGTCTTGAAAGTGCAATGTCCAACCTCATGTGGAAGCACACACACAAAAAAAGAAAAATAAACAAAAACAAGATAGTTAAAACAATCAAGAACAGTAAAAGAACTGGGAAAGGTGTCACTATTCCCAATCTCAAGTTCTCTTACAGAGCTACAATAATAAAAATGGAATGGTATTGGCACAAAAACAGACGCATTGATGAATGGAATTGAACTGGAGACCCATACATAAGTCCACATATCTATAACTCCCGGTTTTTGATAAATAGTCCAGAAATGCATATTGGAGAAAAGAAAGCATCTTCAGCAAATGGTGCAAATAGATTCATATCAATCACTGCACAAAATTCAACTCTAAATGGATCAAAAGCCTCAACATAAAACCACACTCACTGAAGCTAATGAATGAGAAAGTAGGGGTTACCTTGAATGCCGTGACACAGGAGACAACTTCCTGAAGAGAACACGGTTAGCACTGGAACTAAGATCAAATGTTGGGTGAGTGATAAAAACCCACAGATGGGTATCAGGGTTCAATAGGGATTCTTTAAGTCTTTCAAAGTCCTTCAGAACATGGCATTTAAAATGTTTATGAACTTAATACTTTTCATGACAATGAGACTCACCTGCTCCTAGCAGCACCGATCTACTTCAAGAGGAAGATAGACATCGAAGAGGTTCCTTATGCAGTTTGTTCGCCATTTGTGCAAGAAACTGCTCTTGCCTGGACTGCTTGATGGTATGCTGTATGAATTAGATATGCAGACCCACAGAAAATTGACTGCTAAAGTTGTCTAAAGAAGGTGAGACAGTTCTTCAGGGTTCCTGCTTCATGAAAGAGTCTGCCAGACATTCTGCAGGACACAGAAGAAAGTGACTGACAAACTACCAATAGAGGTAGAACTGTCTTTGAAATTTCCTGCTTCATGGAAAAATCTGCTGGATATTATGAGCCAGTAGGCTGAAGATGGATGCCCCAATGGTACAGAAGAACTTTGGGTGACTGTCCAGGCAACAAGATGTCTCTGTCAATTCTAGAGTTTTGGAAGTTGCTTACAATGTACTTCCTGTTTACTTAGGTGATATTATATCCTTCTGGAGTCTTTCATAGAGTTGAAAATAGTTATAGTTATAGTTTTACTTAGTTATAGTAAGAGATAGAGTAGATATAAATATTGTAACTATAATTCTTGCTTGGTAACTGTTTTGTTATATATAGTTTTACTATGTTAAAATAAAAACATTCTTTTTATTTAAATAGAAAGACGAGGTGATGTGAAATTTCTCTCTATATGCTGTGATTACCATTGATTAATAAAGAAATTGCTTTGGTAGTTTTGCAAGGCAGAACTACTTTGGTGGGGAAAACTAAATGCTGAAAGAAAGAAGGTAGACTCAAAGGAAGCCATGTAGCCCCATCAGAGACAGATGCTGGAACATTACCTGGTAAGCGACAGTCATGTGGCAATACACAGATTACTAAAAATGTGTTAAATTAAGATGTAAGAGTTAGCCAATAAGAAGCTAGAGCTAATGGGCCAAGCAGTGATTTAATTAATACAGTTTCTGTGTGGTTATTTCAGTTCTGGGTAGCCGGGACGAACAAGCAGCCTCCCTTAACACAGTAGGATCCATGTATGCTCCCCTTAGGGTCCCCCTTGTATCCAGGCTTCTCTGGGGGTATGGACTATGGGCTGGTTATCTATGTTTTATGCATGTTTGTCTTTCTGGCTCTGGGTTTCTCATTCAGGAGGGTTTGATAAAAATGACTCCTAATGACATTCCACTGTACTCTGATCAGTGCCTTGCTCAGCCATCTTCAGAGAAGCTTCCTCCTGTATCAGATGAGAATTAGTGCAGAGACCCACATCAAGACGTTACACAGAGGGGCAGAGTTCTGGAACACACAGCCCTAAATGGGGGTCTCCATAAAGTCCTGCTTCCCCCACCCCTGGAGTCAGAAAACCCCATAGAAGAGGAAACAGAAAGATTGTAAGAGCCATAGAAGTAGGAGGACACCAAGAAAACATGGCATCTAAAACAACTGAGCAAAGCTCAGATGAACCCACAGATTGAAGCGTCATGCACAGGGCTGCATGAGTCTACACCAGGTTCTGTGTATATTAAGGCTTCCAGATTAGTGTTTTTATGGATTCCTGAGAGAACAGGTGTATCTCTGTTTCTTGTGCCTTCTCTTACGCTCTTGTCCTGTTGGTTTGTCTTGTCCAACTCCTAAGTGATCATTTTTGTTTTATCTTATTTTACTTTATTTTGTTATGTATTTTAAATTGATGAATGAATGAATGAAAATAGTCACTAGAGTAAAGGTTAACAATTGAACCATAACTTAATACCTGCTGAGAGAGGAAAAAATCAGTTTTCTCCCATAGAGTGACACTGGATATATCAACCACTCCAGCATGCTCAGGAGTAGTGACCAACATAAAATAAACTCCAGTTTTTTGCATGTGAACTTTTATTTGTTATAGTTTGGTGCAATTTTTTTGTTTTAGGGGGCATGATTTTGTTTTGTTTTCTTGGTTTGGGAGCATTATATTGCTGTATTGGGTTTTTTCTTTGAGAAAGAACTTAAAGTTAGGAGGGTTAGGAGGGAGAAAGGATCTGGAAGGACTTGGAGAAGAGGAAAAACATGATATAAAAATAATGTAATAGAAAAGCATATTAAATAAATAATTTCCTGTTTTGTAAGAGTAGCTATTTACAATAATAAGTGTTATGAGACACCTAGAAATATAAGCATTGGGGAGGGTAGAGCAGGTGGCAGTAGAGCCTCAACCTCAGGGGTTTTCAGATCAAGGAAGTGACTGATGCAGGGGGAGCTGGAACAAAGGCTTAATGAAGGGGAGAGAAAAATAAAATTCTTCTTTCTCTTTTTTTTTTGGGGGGGGGAGGTGCCAAAGGCAAACCCTGAGACTTGCTCATGCAGCACAAGCAATCTACCACCAAACTACAACTCCAGCTCGTCAAAATCAATGTCTATTTTGTTTCAGTCTTACAGACGTTGAAAACTAAGCTTTCCATTTAAAAAGCCAGGATAACTGAGTAGACAAGAAAAAGGGTACTTACTCTTCATACTTACAAGGGTCTTTCAATCTTGTCCCAAGTGATAAAGCTGTCGTCATTAAGAAGCAAAACCCAGACACAGAAAGACGATTATCACATGTGCTCACTCATAAGTAAGTTTTAAACACAAAGCAAAGAAAGCCAATGTACAAATCACAATCCCAGAGAACTCAGACAACAATGAGGACACTAAAAGAGACATACATGGATCTAATCTACATGGGAAGTAGAAGAAGACAAGATCTCCTGAGTAAATTGGGAGCACAGAGACCTTGGGGAAGGGTTGAAGAAAAGGGGGGAGTCAGGGAGGAGCAGAGAAAAATGTAGAGCTCAATAAAAATCAATTTAAAAAAAGAAATAGTGCCATAAATAAAAAAGAAGCAAATCGTAAAACACTGGACCTACGATGGGCAGTATTAACAACCTATTTTTATAAACTATGATTGAGGCTCAGACTCTCTAGTTGATTGGGTAAATAAGGATCAGGGTGCATCCTGAAGTCAAGAATTCCGGTGATATGTGCACCATCTGATCATGATGGACAGAATGGACATATTTCTTTTGAGACAACACTGAAATGAATCCTGCAACAAAAATGGCTAACTTTGGGGTGGCTTGCACTATGGCACAGCAGGTAAAGCACTCGCTGTGCAAGCCTGATTATCTGAATTTGGTCCCTGAAGCACATGTATGCTGCCAGATGGTGGTGGTACACACCTCTAATCCCAGAACTCTGGAGGCAGAGGCGAGGAGATCTCTGAGTTCGAGGCCAGCCTGGTCTACAGTATGAGTTCCAGAACAGTCAGAACTACCTGTCTCTCAAAAAAATAAATAAATAAAAATAAGGAGAGAGGGAGGTAGGGAAGAAGAAAGAAAGCAGTCCAAATGTAAGGACACACATCTGTGACCCAGCACTCCTACTGTGAGAAGGAGACAGAGACAGGACAGCCAGCTGCTGTGAAGTAAGGAACATGCAGGCAGAAACACCAACACTCCCTCGGCAGCGTGGCAGGAAAGGAGCAACACCCAAAAGCTCTGCTCTGAGCACGTGTGCACCATGTCATGTGGGAACACAAGACAGAGATCATAAGATGATAGCAAATAGTAGTGAAAGAAAGAATTCTAAAAATACCTTGCTGATGCACCTAGGTCTGTTTCATTAAAAATTTCTACTGGCATTTCTTTGACCTTGGACTGTATAACATTGTATAAGAAATCTCACTGAAGGGATAGAAAACTGTTCTGATTAAATTTCCAATGAACCCTAATGAATATTACTAATATTTTACTCAAATATTAATTTACTAAAATGTCACATCCATATAAGATGTGAGGTAACCGATTCACTGCATATTAAACATTCAAGCAGTGAAATGGATAAATGCTGATGTTATTTTTTGTGCAGTTGCAGAAGACGGTGGTCAGATTAGGGGGACAATAGAGTCCTAGTGTCTTCCTTGGCCAGCCTACAACGTCAGTGTCGAGGGAACTGAAGGTCGGAAAAGCCTTTCAAATGAACAGATGTGGCAATCTGACAAGGAACGCCTAGGGATGACAAACACACGAGGAGCCAAACACATTAGGATCGAAATGACTGTTAGCAAGTGGCCTAGCTGAATAATGACTGGTTTTCAATCTTGGAGCGGCTCTGGAGTTCTAGGTCAGACATTTGGTCCCAGAGCCAGTCGGTGAGTGAGGCGGCTGACAGGCAGCTGGGCATTTAAGAGGATGTCTCTGAAAATCCCAAGCTGGGATTCTGGGTTAGGATTCACTCCGTCCCAGAGCTAATAGGTGTAGTAGCTGACTGATGTGGGGCCGGAGGGCTGGGTCTGGAGGTTCTTACCTGGAATCCCGGTTCAAAATTCATAAGTCCCGTGTTGGCATGGTGATTAGAGCAGCTGATAGACAGGCACACCAGTGGCTATCTGGGTTCCCAGCTGGACTGTAAGTGGTCTGTAGCAGGTGGGGAGTGGGGTGCCATGATGGGTGGGTGTGTTCCGCACCAGAACCGAGCAGCGGCTGGAGCGGCTGATAGGCAGGTCTCAGTATGTTTTTCGTATAAATAAAAGGAGACAGACCTTTTTGTTGCTATTATCACTTTGAGATCTTTACCTTAGAAAATTAAAATTGTGACGCATGCCCAGCACTGGACAGCCAATGCAAACGGAACTCAATGGCGTCTTTTGAAGTTCTTGTCTCATAATGTTGAGTCAGGGTTTTTTTTTTGTTGTTGTTGTTGTTGTTGTTTGTTTTTAATCTTAAAGGTCCTCTGAGTATATATTGCAGTTTCCGATTTGTGTTTTTAACGGATTCCTATGTGTGCAAACATGTGTTTCTGCATCTACATGTGTTTCTTGTCCTTTCTCTTTAGTTCTTTTTCTTCTGTTTATTTATTTTGTTTATCTACTGATTTGTTTGGTTTTTAATTACCTTATTTTATTGTATTATTATTCCTTGGGTGCTTGTTTTCTAATGAGATACAAAAAAGTGGTGGAGCCAGATGGAACAGGAGGAGCTGGAAGGACTTGGGGGAACAGAAACTGTAATCAGAATATACTGACGAAAAATCAATTGTCAATTTGAAAAAGCCAACCTGTAGAGAATTTTAAAAATCATAATGGTTAAAGGTTGAATCTGCACATCAAGTTGGATAGATATGCTTAGAAGAAATCTGAGTCTTGGCTAGGGCTGGAGCTCCATGGGTAGCCTACTTGCAGCAGAGTGTGAGATCCTTGTTTGAATCCCCATAAACAAGGATTCAGTGATGTCATTTATAATCCTGCTGCTCCTTATGAGAAGCAGGATTACAAATGGAGTCTGTGTGCCAGCTAGGATAGCATAAACAGCAATGAACACTATGGAGGTCAAGGACCAGCACCTGAGGTTATCCTCTGACATCTGTGTGGGTTGCATAACCCATGCACATCTGCATTCACACACATGAACACACACACACACACACACACACACACACACACACACACGTCAATACCCTGAACTTTGATGGGAATTATTCCTTTGTTAGGATTTCAGAGAGAGAGAAATGGGAAGAAAACACAAGGATTATTTCCCAGACAATCATTTCATTCCAACTTTGCTCTTCTGAAAATAGTAGTCTGGCGGAATTTTCTATTCATTGTTTTTGAGTCAGGGTTTTTCAATATAGCCCACACAGGACTTGAATTCTCTGTGATTCTCCTGCCTCCAACTCCTATGTGTTAGGGTTAGTATGCACCACTTTACTCTGCCACTCACACAGACTCAGAGTTAGTGGTTTGTAACATTTACAAAGAGACAGCTAAGACTCTTACAGAATAGCTTTTGTGTGACATGTCTGTTTCCTTGCTGCAGGTGCCTTCATCTGCAAGATGGTGCCATTTGTCCAGTCCACTGCCGTTGTGACAGAAATCCTCACGATGACCTGCATTGCTGTTGAGAGGCACCAAGGACTTGTCCATCCTTTTAAAATGAAATGGCAGTACACCAACCAAAGGGCTTTCACAATCTTGGGTACGTGAGCCACTTTTGGTCATTTTTCAAAATATCTGATGTTGTCTGGCCGTGACGGTGTACACCTTTAATCCCAGCACCCAGGGAGGGAGAGGTAGGCAGATCTTTGTGAGTTTGAGGCCACCCTGAGTTTCAGGACAGCTGGAGATACACAGAAAAACTGTGTCTTGAAAAGCCAATACATACATGCATATATACATACATACATACATATCTGATATTAACATTTTAGAAGTGGAAAGATTTGTTTTTGCATATGGCTTCAGAGATTCCAGTCCATGGCAATGTGGCTCTGTTATTGCTGGGCCTTTGCAGTAAAGCAGAAGAACACGGCATGAACATGGGATGGAGCGGTAAAGCAGAAGAACATGGCATGAACATGGGATGGAGCGGTAGCTCATCTGACAACAGACCACAAGCACATAGACAGAAACCATCCAGGACAGGCTGGATGCCAGTGGCCTACTTCTTCCAGTCAGGCCCTACTTCCTAGTAGTCCATTCATCTATGATTCTTTAGTGGATTAATCCATTCATAAAGTTAGCATCTTCATGATCCAGTAATCTCTCCAAAGTCCATGAGCTAGCAGTCAAATCCTTCAGGACTTTGGAGGACATTTAATACTTAAACTGTGACCTTGAGTGAGGATACCAGTGTGCCACCTACAGTGTTAATGCCCTTCTTCATTATAGAATAATATCATATGTGTACAGCAGAAGGCTTTGTCCTTCATGAGTATGCGTTCCTGTATAACTGTGTGCTGGAAGGAAGCTGGGAATGGGTGTTGTGTGGAGACAGCTCCCGGTCAGTTCACATAGAGGCTCATGTGCCTGAGAACGAAGCAGAGCCCTGCAGATGTCCGCCCAACAAGGACACGTTCCACTCTCTTCATGTCGCTTCAGGCAACTCTAGGTCCTTAGCTTGCTGTAGCTGTCCCTGACCCAGTAAAACATGATGAATACAACATAGCCCAGAAAAAACTGCAGAACTTGAAACAATGGCCTAAACTCTAATGTGGTAATAAATGAATTTTCCTTTTTAGCAATTATCATTGAACACTTAAAATTTTAAGATGTTTTACAATGGTCTGAACCTATAATAATCAGATGCATAGTATACAGCTGTAGAATCATCAAAGGTAGCAAGTTTAATTACTATATAATGGGAAATAAATAAGGTAGCCTTAAAAATTTAGCTGCCTAGCCAGGCGATGGTGGCACACGCCTTTAATCCCAGCACTCGGGAGGCAGAGGCAGGCAGATCTCTGTGAGTTAGAGACCAGCCTGGTCTACAGAGCTAGTTCCAGGACAAGCTCCAAAGCCACAGCGAAACCCTGTCTCGAAAAACCAAAAAAAAAAAAAAATTTAGCTGCCTGTCTCATAAAGAACACTGAAGATAGCGCCCGGATAGAGATACAGCTGACCGTGGCTCCACTTTACCACATTATGATAATGATCACATCTTCACAGGTGTGGTCTGGTTGGTGGCCGTCATCGTAGGATCACCCATGTGGCACGTGCAACGCCTCGAGGTAGGTGTGAGCCTGAGTCTCTGTTTGTGCTCCTGAGATACTTCCCTGCCTCTCTCATCTGTGAACATTACCTGTCTCAGGAGCATCCCGGCAAGTCTGAACTCCTCAGTTTCCTCTCTGCCTCTCTCATCTACCCGTCTCAGGAACATCCCAGCAAGCCTGTACTCCCTCAGATTCCTCACTGGAAATGTTTTCAATGAAATGAAATAGTTTTCACTATCTTATTTAATTCTTCTAGATATTATATTGCCAAGACATTGATGCTTAATATTTTAAAAGATGTTTTAAGGTTGCTTTCTCCATTTTCCTAAAAATTGAACATGACTTTCCTAGTATGCTCCATTGTTTTAATATAATTGAGAATCTAATGAGTGTTCTATATTTTCTTTTATTGAAAATAGATTTTTTAACATACAATTTCCCATCCTCTATTCCCCCCCAGTTAATTCCCCCTTCCCCTCGCATTTGGATCTCCCCTTTTGTCTGTCATTAGAAAGCAAATAGGCATCAAAGGAATAATAACAAAATACAATAAGATAGAAAAGAACTGTTGCAAGAGGTCTCTTGTTTGTTTCCTGGCAGCCTAGCAGTTTGGACCCAAAATAATCCCACAGAAACTACATTATTTAAATCACTACTTGGTCAATTACTTAAGCATATTGTTAGCTAGCTCTTACATCTAGAACTAACCCATCTCCATTATTTTATATTTTATCATGAGACTTGTGGCCTACTGGCAATGTTTCAGAATGTCTGTCTCTGGCAGTGGCTCCATGGCTTCTTTTCAACTCTGCCCTTCATTCTCCCAGCATTCAGTTTAGTTTTCCCCCACGTAGCTCTACTCTAGCCTATCAGGCCAAGCCAGATTTTTTTATTAATTAATGTTATTCACAGCATATAGAGGGGAATCCCACATAACCTACTCTTTTCTGTTTAAATAAAAAGGAAGGTTTTAACTTTAACATAGAAAAATTACACATAATGAAAGAATTATCAAGCAAAAATTACAATTGCAATATTTATATCTACTTTATCTTTTATCATAACTATCAATTCTTCAACTCTATCGAAGACTCCAGAAGGATATAATAATATTACCTAAGTTAACAGGAAGTGCATTGTAAGCAACTTTCAAAACTCTAGAAATGACAGAGACATCTGTCTACCTGGACAGTCACCCAAAGTTTTTCTGTATCATTGGGGCATCCAATCTCCAGCCCACAGGTCCATAGTATCTGGCAGACTTTTCCATGAAGCAGGAAATTTCAAGGACAGTTCCGCTTATATTGTAGTTTGTTGGTCACTTTCTTTTGCAAGCAGTTATCAGTGTGAGATAGCGTCTGGGTTAGAGATGAGGCATGTGTGCATTTCTCCTTTCAGCTCTAGGACCTCAGCTGGTGCAGACCCATGCAGACTCATGCAGGCCCTGTGCATGCTGCCACAGTCTCTGTGAGTGCATATGGGAGTTAGAAATCCTTTGCCTAGAAGGCCCTGTTTCCTTGGTGTTCTCTATCCCCTCTGGCTCTTACATTCTTTCTGCCTCCTCTTCTACAGGGTTCTCTGAGCCCTGAGGGGAAGAACTTGATGGAGGTCTACCTTTTAGGGCTGAGTGTTCTGAGATCTCTTACTGTCTGTGTAGTGTCTGGCTGTGGTTTCTGTATTTGTTCCCATTGCTGCAGGAGGAAGCTTTTCTGATGGTGGCTGAGCAAGGCACTGACCTATGAATACAGCAGAATGTCATTAGGAGTCATTTTATTGCTGTGTTCCTTTTGTATAACAGTAGCATTTGGCTTTCCTCTAGGTCCCTGGACTATCTGATCTCAGGTTCTTGGTCACCCAAGTAGTATCAGATATGGGTTCCATCTCATGTAGTGGGCCTTAAGTCAAAGCAGACATAGGCTGGTTCCCCCAAAAACCTCTGTGCCACCAATGCACTAGTGTACCTTGCAGGCAGGACGCCACTGTAGATCAAAGAGCTTCTAAATGGGTTGGAGTTTCTGTTTCTCTTTGGCAGTGTGAAGAGTACCTTCCAGTACCAAGAGCACTAGACAGCAAGGGTGAAGGCTCTAGGCAGGCACCCCTCAACTTCTCCATGTATAATGAATTGTGTGTGTGTTACTTGCAGAAGATTAGCCTTGCTGTCAATTTGTGGAGAGAAACCTACAGCCTTTGCAACAGCCTGGGTTTTTTTTTAATGTTCCCCTGGCATTCTGGCCAGCAGCCCAATTACATTCAACACTTTCCCTGGCACTGGAAGATTCATTTGGTGATGAGAGATATCCAGTTGAGGTTTTCTCCCTTGTTATTTGGTGATTTTATTTAGATCACCTTCATATATGCATGTATTTTAAGAAATTTCTACCATACTAGGTTTCTAAACAACCCCTCCAATGCCCCTTTATAACTCTCTCTCCCTGTATTCCCTTCCANATTGCTCTGGGTGGTGGCTGTGCACACATTTAATCCTAGCACTCAGAAGGCAGAGGCAGGAGAATCTCTGTGATTTCGAGGTCAGCCTGGCCTACAGAGTGAGTTTTAGGACATCCAGGGTTATTACACAGAGAAACCCTGTCTCGACAGAGAGAGAGAGAGAGAGAGAGAGAGAGAGAGAGAGAGAGAGAGAGAGAGAGAGAGAAGCTGCTACTGTGTGAAGTTTCCATACAATTCCTAAGTGAACTTTAATTTCACTGTCCCTTTCCATATTCCTTCCCCACTCTCCACTACCCATCTGATCCTCTGTCTTTCCACAACTATCTATTTTAGTGGTTCTTGGTCTTCCTAATGCTGTAACCCTTTAATACAGCTCCTCATGTTGTAGTGACCCAATCCATAAAATTATTTCGTTGCTATTTCATAACTGTAATTTTGCTACTGCCTTGTCATAATATAAATATCTGATCTACAGCCCCTGTTGGGGTCATGACCCACAGACTGAGAACTGCAGGTCTATTTCCACCCCCTTCTCTATATTTTCTTTTATTGTTAACTCATGCAAAAAAATGTAAGAGATTAGTTGATTCTCCTTCATAAGGCTTTTCTTGCCTGCCTCATCTTCCCAGATAAATTAAAATTTCAGTAGGAAACACATTCAGAGAGCATCTTACCCAATCTCTCTCCTTCTCCTGCCTTTGTCTGGTGGGTTCAGCCGTGTGTGAGGACTCATAGTAAAGAAAGCCAGGGGTTCATTTGGCCCAACCTGTCTGTTGATGTGAACTTGAACATCTTTTCTCATCTACCAGAGGCACCAATCTTCAAAGACAACAGGACATTGCTCACAAAGCCCCTAACAAAACTTATAAAATGTTAGACTCTTGTCTACTTTTAAAAACAGAAAGGCAAATATGGAATTTTACTAGTCACCACATCCTTCATAAGGACACCAAGTGAAACCTGAGGATTCTCCAAGTCTGTTTCTTCAAGTAATAAAACAAAATAAATTAGTTTAATTAATATTAAAACAGACATCAGGCAGCAGATGGTATTCGCAATAGACAGCAAGCTAAGTGTGTTCTTTTAGCTCACCTAAAAGTGGTGAGAAAGGGAAATAAAAGTTGAGAACATCAAGAAATGAAAGAAACTTGCACAGATCTCAATCCCATTTCAAACCTAAAAGCACGAAATTCTCAAAACCTAAGCAGGTTAAGTGAGAAAACATTTTGACTACAGAGTAACAATAAAACAGTGATTCACATTTGCAATAATACCAACGGCGAATCTGAAAAGTCTTTAAAAATGATGTCTGCGGTGACCCTTGACTACTTCTCATGTTGACCACTCGTTCTTTCAACTCCCTGTTTCTTACGACCAAGATTAAGTATGACTTCCTATATGAAAAAGAACACATCTGCTGCTTGGAGGAATGGGCCAGCCCCATGCACCAGAGAATCTACACCACCTTCATTCTTGTCATCCTCTTCCTCCTGCCTCTGGTGCTGATGCTTGTCCTCTACAGTAAGATCGGCTACGAACTCTGGATCAAGAAACGAGTGGGAGACAGTTCGGTGCTTCAGTCCTCTCATGGGAAAGAAATGTCCAAAATAGCCAGGTTTGTCTCATTCAGTGCTCACCTCTGTTTAAAATTTCCAACAAGCTGTGCTAGAAGGAACAGTTGTCAAGGACGCCAGAACTCTTGGGTAATCTAGTCAAAGTAATCTAAATTGGAGTGTTTAAACCCTTGAAGCTTTGTGCAATTTAATGTGTGCCAAAAAGATGGATCAAAAATTTTAGTTCTTAAATCAAAAGCGAAGCTGGGAGTAAGAAGAGAATACAGAGCATAGTTACATTTTCATCTGTATATAAATATGATTTGCAGAAAGAGCTACGAACTGCTATCAAGGCTCTGTGTGCATGGCGGGTGGCTCTGCTCATTGTCACCTTGCTGGCCATTGTGACAATTTTTTACCCCCTCCCCCATTTCCTTAATTATCCATAGTTGTATAATGACATCCATCCTTACTTCCGACCATTCAGAGACAGTGCTGACATATATAAAAATGCTTTAACCACAGCATATTGCTTATATTAAATTTGATTTCAGCATCAAAGCTATCTTTTTTATCTTATTCATTAGTATCCGTTTTATAAACTATGATGCTGCGTACATAACATGAGACTCACTTTATATCTGTACTGCACGACTGCTCAAATGAAAATGAGTGATACCTCCTGCACACGTCCAGGGATTTGATGGGTTGTAGTTAAATCTTTCTGTACAGTGTCCTCCAGTGCCCATGTGTATAAAGACAGTCCTTTCTGAATATAAGGGGTCTCCAAGACTTCATCATCTTGGGAAATTTTATTGAATTAATGACACCTTTACATCAGAAGAAAGGAATTCTGGAATTGAAAGGAGAGGTGCCAAGTATGAAATTATATACAGCAAATATATAGTTCAAGTGAAGATATAACTCTACCTTATAAGAAAAATAAAGAAATGAGTTTGAATTGCTGGTAAACCAGAGTTTTAATTCAATCCTTGAAGCTTACTGTATTTGATAAATATTGATGTTTTGCTATCAAAGAAATGAGTGGTTTTCAATGCCCAGTGAATTAAAGATCACTTACTAAACTTAGGCTCCTAAATCCAAACCCAAAGTCCGTCAGTGACTAGCCATCAGGAACCTTCAGGGTGCCACACCTTCTGCATTAGCCCATTGATCTCTTTGAGTAGTAATGATAGAATCCATGGTGGTGATCTAGAAGCATGCCAGACCCGCAGTGAGCACACACCATAAGCATGTTTAGTACATAAGACCATGAAGACAAGGGAGAAACAAACAGGAAACGGCTATAACCTACCTGAAGTTACATTTGAGTAGCCCAGGCTCAACCTCTATTTCAGTCTTGCTATTTTAACACATTTTCCACAGAAAACTGAACCAATGCTTTCTCATGGGTCTAGGAAGAAGAAGCGGGCTGTCGTCATGATGGTGACAGTGGTGGCTCTCTTTGCTGCGTGCTGGGCCCCTTTCCACGTTGTTCACATGATGGTTGAGTACAGTAAGTATATAGCATTCCCTTTAGATGGCTCTGGTCCATTTCCTGCTAGAATAGACAGGAATGGCTGTGAATCTGTTGCTATTCACTGGCTTAATTAAACACCAAGCCTCAAGCCGGCTTCTTTCCTGTTACAAGAGCACTAGCTCCCTGTGTGGTGAGTGATTCTCTGTGACAAGGACACTTTAGGAAGTGTTCTTTAGTCATTGTATACAATAAAGAAAAACTTCCAGATTCTTCCATTCATTCTTAAAGGGGGCAATGTGGCATTTTATTAATCTTCTGTTTTTACAACTTCGACTTGCATAGTTTCAATTTAACAACACATGGGATTTCAGCCAGCACCTCTGGATATTCTCCCTGATAAGCCAAGGACTTTACAGTGGGACTGTTTCTGCATTGCAAGTGAATATTTGAAGGGTAACTCCTGCTTCTAGTTTTCACAACATTTGAATTATTTAGCGTAAATACTGTGAGCCCAGTAGCATATGCTGAACACCAGCCTGTGTTTGTAAGAATGATCGTCATGAAGGCCATTTGTTCCCAGGCAATTGTTCCTCTCCCACAGTGGGCTTCAGAAATCTGCATGCCTTTTGTCCCTGACAAAGTCAGGTGATAAGTAGTTTTTAATTTTCTTAAGAAATTCAATTCACAATCTAACGTAATATTCTATTTTAGGCAATTTTGAAAAAGAATATGATGATGTCACGATCAAGATGGTTTTTGCTGTTGTACAAATAATTGGATTTTTCAACTCCATCTGTAATCCCATCGTGTATGCATTTATGAATGAAAACTTCAAAAAGAATTTCTTGTCCGCAGTTTGTCATTGCATAATAAAAGAACGCTTCTCTTCAGCGCAGAAGCACCGAAATTCAGGAATTTCAATGACGCAGAAAAGAGCCAAGTTCTCACGACGGCAGTGTCCAGCAGAGGAAACCAAGGGAGAAGCTTTCAGTGATGCCAACATCAAAGTCAAACTGTGTGAACAGCCTGGGGAGAAAAGGCAGCTCAAGAGACAGCTTGCTTTCTTTACTTCTGAACTTTCTGAAAATTCAACTTTAGGCAGTGGACAGAAATTGTAATGATAACTTCATGATTAGTATCATTTGTGTGGAAAGTTATTTCAATCAAAGGTCAAAGATTATTTTTAAATGACAACCAAAAAATACAAGACACATTTACCATCTAAACTGACAGAATTCATGGAACTATAGCTGAAAAATTACTAAGACAGCTTTGTAGGTTATTAAGTAGATTTATTAAATAAAACAATGGTTTCAGCACAAGATTTTAGCCATGTAGTCAGTGTAAAGTGACTTTCTGTGCATTGCTAAACTGGATGGTAATTATTAAAATTGCATCATTGTCTTAGCATATTAATCAGCTAAACACCATAATGTAATTTATAGTACACTGTTGAAGTTGGGGTAACAACCTTTGCAGTTGACATTTGTGCCATAATAACAGTCAAAGAATATGAGGAGTCAGGCAAATGACAACCAATAAAGCTTAAAAGACAAATGCCACACTCCTTCAAGCTGCCATCTCTGCAATGACAAGTCACCTCATCTCCTGAAGTCTCTGTTTGTTCCTGTATGAAAGGAAGGTTACTCCTCGATTACTTCATGGAGCAGTTGTGAACAAACTCTGACAAGAAAGGAAGGCACTTTTCATCTACCAAGATGAACTCTGAGTCCTGGCCCCTCTCCTATCTTCTCCTCTGCTTCCCTTTCTGAAATTTATCCCAATCCTGCCTCGCTCTTCTCTCGTGACTGTTTTGAAACTGGGTTTTCTCCTCTAAAGAAAGACTGGGTAGCATTGTTTATTGATTAGACAGACAGACAGATGTACAGACGGAGAGATGGATAGATAGATAGATAGATAGATAGATAGATAGATAGATAGATAGATAGATAGATCTCTTTGGGCACTTTCTTCTCTCACTAGTGAGATGCAGGTGTATTAAGAGAGACTATCTCAGCAAAAGGCTAATGAAGAAGAACTGAGGCAACCCCACGCCTATAAAATATTGCCATGTCCAAGGCTGACCCCCATGTGGTTGGTCAGGAAGAATAGAGCTCCCCACTAGTTCATACCTCACTCCTATGTTCCATGCATCAAAAATCTGACTGCCACTGTCAGCATTACGTTGACTTCCAACAGATAAGATACTCAAAGCCTGACCACAGCCTCGTTGCCTAAATCTTTCCTCTGCCTCAGCTTTTCAAGCACTCATTTTCCATCTGAAAAACTCAGAATATCTTATGATCTAAGCTTTAAGATTTGGAAACCAATGAGCACAAATGTCTTGAGTCCTCTTAGCTACAGGCATTTCATTTCCTGTGCATCAATGACAAAGCAGTGGCTGAATGTGTTTGAGATGGCATGTGTAGGCATCACACAGAGAGATAGGCTCCACCGTGCTGACATTAAGAAACAGCTCCATCTACAGAAGAAAGTAAACTACAGGATACAGTAACAACACTTGAGATACTTCAGTCATGTTATGAGAATGAATGATGGCAGATGCCCGGAGATAGCACTGCTTGGAGGAGTTCAAGGGATAAGGTGAAGAGGAAGGCCCCAAAACGCTGGCTAGACAGCATAAATGAAGACTGTGAACCTTGGGTAGGACACTAACACAAGCATCTAGGACTTCCCAGGATAGGAACAGCTGGAGAACTGCCATAAACAGCTGCCCATGAATGCTTCAGCATTGCCGCATGAATGCTGCTGCTGCTGCTGCTGACGGGTCAGTGACGCACTACTGGAAAGGAGAGAGGCAAAGCAAGATGTAGAACCAGAAAGACAAATTGCATGGCACAGGAAAGCAAGCAAAGTGAAGAAAGGGAAGCTTATTGTTTTCTATGGGTCCCTTGTAAGCTGTCATCTTTCTGCCTGGTTACACTGTAATAAACGGGTGACCCCTACACTGATGAAACCTCAGAAATGGACCTAACGTGCTGACTGTGTTATCCTTACTTGACAGCCAAACATATGACTCCAGGGATGACAATGAAAGTTGTTTGTGTTATTATGTATTTATCTATAAATAAATAATAAATTCAAAGTAAAAAGCCATCCTTGATGGCTCCCAAAAGAAGAATGACCAAATAAACAATGCTACATCAATGGGCTCTATATTTTCAAGGAGAATTGTCGGACAAGTGTGTGGGATAAAGTAATTTAGTAATGGGAAACTACACATCCAAGGACTTCTAGTGTGTGTGTGTGTGTGTGTGTGTGTGTGTGTGTGTGTGTGAGTGAGTGAGTGTGTGTGTGTCTGTGTGTCTGTGTTGGGGGGAAGTGCTCATATGTCTGTGTACCATGTGCAGGCCTGGTGTCCATGGATGAAGAGGCATCAGATCCCCTGAAACTGGAATACAAAATTAGAGATCCCCAACCCTGTGGATGCTGGGGATAGAGTTGCTACATGGGTCCTGGGAACAGTATCTGGTCCTCTGGAAGAGCAGCCCATTCTCTTGACCATGAAGTCATTCTTTCTAATATTTTATTAGATCTTTTCCTACAACCAAGTCTAAAGAATTCCTTTATTTGACATTCCATTAGGAGTTTTTTATTCTAAATTCACAAAATGAATCATCTAACAATTTTGTTTTATTGCCCAAAGTTGAGCACACAGCCCCTTA
The DNA here is from genome assembly GCF_014885135.2 of Alexandromys fortis. Taxonomy (NCBI): domain Eukaryota; kingdom Metazoa; phylum Chordata; class Mammalia; order Rodentia; family Cricetidae; genus Alexandromys; species Alexandromys fortis. The sequence goes on from NW_026068183.1 coordinate 167,679, forward strand.
ACTCCATTGCGTGTAAAAGCAACAGATCCTTTAAACAAAATGGTGAGAAGTCACTGCTGTGAATAAAGACGGGGAAAGAGTTACTACTTCTCAGATGTAGTATTTGGGGCTTTATGGAATGTGTTTAGAAAGGACAATGGGACACTATCATTTACTCAGCTATTATCATTTTTAATTTTATTTTCAGATTATAACATACTTAAAATATTTCTCTTTTCCCTTTCCTTCTGCCAGACCTTCCAATAAACCCTTTTCCACTCTCCGATGTGTGCCTTCTCACTGGGTCTCATTCACCCCTTTGTTGGTGTGCAGTGTGTACCTGTATTGTTCCCAGTTTCTAAACAGTGATAGCACCTGAAATATTCGCCAATGGATGGATGGACAAACAGGCTGTGGCCGTATATTCACATGCTTTAAAAGAATATTCACCTTAGAACTCTGGACACATTATGCAACATGGATGAAACCTGAGGGCGCTATGCCTGTCACATACAGACAAAGGCTTTCACCTTTCATAAGCTACCTGAAGGAGTCAAAACTGTAGAGACATTGGTAGAGTAGTGGTTGCCAGGGGCTCAGAGGATCAGAGTGGAAAGATGGTGTTTAAAAAGCAGGGTCTTGAGTGTTCAACAACTTTTCTGATTTTAGAGAAGAAAGATCTATGCAGAACTGTGAAAGCATTCAGTGCAAAAATGGTTACGATTACAAATGATGAAGACACTATTTTACCATACATTTTAAGAAGGAAAAAATGCAAAAATAATCTCATATGACTTGTTTCCCTAGTGATCATGTGAGCATTAACCATATTCATTTTAGAGATGAAAAATTGAGGCAACAAAATCATTACAGTCCTTGATCAGTCACACAGATAAATCCAGGTTGTTTGTTCCTCAAAATTCCAGATAGTTTAGAACCTTAAGACTTAGATTCTTGTCTTTTCTATCAACCAAGAATGTATAAACTATTAGGATAAAACAATAGGGGAAAGAGAGGAACAGGAGATGCTAAGCTGGTCCCAAAGCCAAGCAGATATTGTAGGGACCTCAAAGAGGACGCAAGACAACCCTAGACCAAGTTCTCAGCACAAATAAAATTTATTTGCCCCAAAGGAATGAAGGACAGGAAAGAGACAAAGACAGGAGGAGATAAAGGACAAGGGAGAAGGGGAAGGGAACAAGAGAGAGAGGGAAGGGGTATTTGTCCCAGGGGAACAGACAAAGTACTGCATCTGGATAGAGAGGGCCAGGCAAGGAACATAGTAAAACAGCAGTTTATAAAGGTAAAACAGGAGACCCCATTTTAGGACGAGGTGTTTAAATTTGATTGGAGCTGCTTCTCAGTCATCTTCTCCACTCTCCTTGTTAGCAAAGTACAACACACAGGACACACCCGTTTGTGCTAAAAAGTCCCCAGGAATAAGAGTTAGACTGTTATGAAATGCTGTCTTTAGGGCTGCTACAATCTCACAGAAGCTGTGATTATTTGCATACAATTGGGCCCATCAACATCCTGTCATACAAGAGATCATGAGACCTTACTTTTCCACGAGGATTTTAGGCAGTTACAGGTTGATAGGCGAGACATGCTCTTCCTAGAACAGCCACAGGTAAGGTACCCAGGCTCTCGTAAGCAATACTACATTGGATCATGAAGAAAGGCAAGGATGTAGAAGAACTATACAGAAAAGGAAAAGAGGATCCAGAGAATGGGAGTCGGACAAGAGGGGTGATGAGAATGAACATAATAAAAAAGATGTAAGTGTACCAGGCTTTTTCTTTTGTGGCACCAAACAGCTCCCCAGTCATGACACAAAGACTTTTAGTTATGGATGCTCGGCTTTAGCTTGGGCTCTTTTCTGGCTACTCTTCTAACTTAAATGAACCTGTTACTCTTTATCTACCTTCTGCCTTGGAGCTCTTTACATCTTCTACCTTCTTTCTGTTTCTCTTACTTTCACTGCTTCTGGTGGCTGCCTGGCTTCTGGCCCCAGGTGTGTCCCTCATCCTCTGCTCCTCCTTCTCTCATTCTTCCTGCTGCTTCTTTCCTCCTGAGCCTGGATTTTTCCTCTTATTTATTCTCTCTCCCTGCCAGCCCTACCTATTCTTTATCTGCCTAGCTATTGGCTGTTCAGCTCTTTATTAGACCAATCAGGTGCCTTAGGCAGACAAGGTGAAACAGATGCAACACAACTTTTCATAATTAAACAAATGCAACATAAAGAAATGCAATAGACCTTTACACAGTCAAAGGAATATTCTGCAGCATAAACAATGGAGTACATCTTTGCTCAGTTGAAATAATATCCCACAACATGTAAGTGTGAGGAGAATCTCCAGATGTGATCAGATGCTCATAACAGCTCCCGAAACAGAATAGTGCCATCCTTTTGCCAGTACATGAAAAACATCAATGTTTATAAAAATCCTGAGAAACAAGGACTATCTTATATCCTAATCTCAAAAATCACTGCAGAGGAAGTAAAAATGGTTAAAAATATTGCCCAGGTGGCCCAAGGCGGTTTAAAACATCTCCCTGTCTAGTCCTTATCCTGGTTGCTCGGTCCTGCTGCACTAATCATTACCCCTTTTAAGTATTCCCTAAACAGCCCAGCTGACAACATTGTAGAGGAAGCCAGGGAGACGAAGGATATTGGTGTAGTGAGCATGTGCATGAATCTACACACTGCTGGCTTCATCTGCGGTAAATCAGTCACGCTCTGAGGCAACCCAAACACATGAAGACAAATTTCATAGGTTCTTATTCTTGTGGATCTTAGCATCCTACCTAAATGTGTGTGTTTAACTTAGAGTACATGTAAACTCCTGAAAATGACCTGTGCTGGCTGGTTTTATGTCAAGTTGGCACAAGATAAAGTTATCTGGGAACTGTGACTGAAAACTTGCTCCTACAAGACTGGCTTCTGGGCAAGCCCATGGAGTATCTTCTTCACTGATGACTGATGGACAAACCCAGCTCATTGGGGTGCTATCCCTGTCCTGGTGGTCCTGAGCACCCTAAGAAAGCAGGCTGAGCAAACCGTGAGGGACATTCCTCCATGGTCTCTGCATCAAATCCTGACCCCAGGTTCCTGACCTGACTGAATTCCTGCCCTGACTTTCCTCAGTGATGAACTGTAAGCTACAAGATAAAAATAAACTTTTTTGTCCCCAAGTTGGTTTTGGTCATGTGATTTATCACAGGACTGGAAACCCTCGCTGATACAGGGCCATTGGTGGGAGGGGAAGAAAGATCTTAAGGGAGGGAGAACAGAGTAACCTAGGTCATTCGGAGAAGGTGAATAACAGGAGGGGAAGTTAAAGCAGAGAGAAGGATGGGAAGATGGGGAGAAGTGGGATAGCCAAGCTAGGCGCCCAGGGCATATGCCTTTAATCCCAGCACTCAGATGGCAGAGGTGGGTGGATTTCTGGGAGTTCAAGCCCAGCCTGGTTTGTAGCATGAATTCCGGGACAGCCAGGGCATGAAGCATATAGAACGTATTGTGATAATCTTAGGGAGTATTGACTATGGATAGCCATACCCGAGAGGTTATGAGTTCCATTCCCCATGCAGATAGGAATTCCTTGTATTCCAATAGTGTAATTGTCAATCATTCTCCCCTTCTCCATTGACGGAGCAGGACCTGGGTTGTCATATGGACCAGGTAGCCGTGAAGATTCCTTCACCACTGCAGGAATATCCATATCTCCCCAACTCACTGCTCTGCTAGTAAGAGGATTGGGGATAAAGGCCCCTACATATAGTTTGCCCCATTACCTGTATAATTACCACAAATAAGTACAGCAAGGAACAAATCAGATTTCTGAGTCATCTGTCTCTCTGTCCTCACAAAGTCTAATGCTGCCACCAGGTGGGAGGCTTCCCTGGAGGCTCCAAAGGCCTTCTGTTTCCCAGAGGCACCTCAGCAGGTGACGCATCAGAGAGATTTTTTTTTTTTTTTTTGCTCAAGTTGGATTTTTATCAACTTTGATGGGATCCACAATATTTTATCTCCCGTGGAAAAATAACCTCGAGCCTAACTTAATGCTATCCCTGGTTTTACATAGGATGACCTGGCTCAACAGCTTTTCTCCCACACTCCGATGGCTTTAGCAGCTGTTATCCTGTGTCATTAGCATTTAAATTTTTTTAATTAAAAGTTAGTAAAGCGTTATGTAGTATGTCTCTGGGGGCTCTCATATCCCCTTCTGTTTAACAAGCGTCTCCTTTGGAGTGTGATTATATCCTTTAACAATTACTTGTCCTGTAGGATTATATGGGATCCCTGTAATGTGTTTTATGTTGTAATGTGCAAAAAAGATTGTTTCATTTTATTGGAGACATAAGTTGGGGCATTGTCAGTCTTGATTTGTGTTGGTAAGCCCACTGCAGCCATTGTTTCTAATAAATGTGGATTTATAGAATCTGCCATTTCAGACTCAAGGCAGATGCCCATTGGAACCTAGAATAAGTGTCAATGGTATGATCATTATTTCTAATTTTCCAAAATCTACTAAATGAAATAAATACATCCATTTCTTAATTTTTTTAATCTACCCTTAGGATAAGTTTTTGTAGGTAAAGGAACTTGATTATAAAAAGAACAAGCAAGACAAGTTTTTATATTTTTTTTAGTATTTAGTTTGTTTTCTAGGAATAGACTTTTTTAAAGCCCCTACTATTAACACGGTGTTTTTAATGAAATTTTGAGGCTTTTAACATATTTTTTATCAATAATTGATCAACTTTCACATTTTCTTTTGCTAACAACCTAGGAAACCCAGTTTGGATCTAATATGGTTAATATAAAGTGGGTAATTTTTTGGGAATATCTGTTGTGATTGTACAAATATTAAAGTTAATTCCAAATTCTTAGGAATAAGTTCAGCAGTCTCTATATGCAATATAACCCTTTTTGTATATTAAGAATTAGTAATTACGTTGAGAGGTTCTAAAGTCTAATGAAACCATCAGAATGGCATATAGTTCTGATTTTTGTACTGAGTCAAATGAACTTTGAAGACCCTTACCTATGTCCCCTGTTTTATAAGCAGACATTTCTAGTTTATTTATGTCAGTATAAGATGTAAACGCCCCAGAAATAGGTGCCCTTTTCACTACGTGGGGAAGAATCCAATCAGTTATTTTCTTGTGGTTGTTTTTTTTTTTATTAAACTAAATCCACTTACTTTTTGGATATATGCTGTTAATTTTTTTTCTAAAAAATGACTACAAGCTCTTGCCAATCACCATTTATCTCCCACAATTGTATAAATGTAGCATTGGTATAGGGCAACACAACCTTACTTGGATGTATACCTGACAATTGACAAAACTTTATTTTTTTTCTTTTGTAATTACTTTAGAAACTTTTTCTATATAAGTCTTTAATTTGTTACTCTGTTTGTTGGCTAATAAAATCCATTCCAAAATATTATCCTCTCTCTGCATGATGAGTTCAGGAGGGGATGATTTAAAGGTAAGATTGCCAAACTGCACCTCTTTATGAGATCTACTCGGTCCACATAGACATTCTGCAATTTTTGTTTTACCTGGACTAATTCTTCTTTAACAGCTGTTGTTAGCTGTATTGAACTGTTTAAATTTGAGTCACCTTGCAAAATTTGAAAGAGATTAGTTAATTCTTGAACAGACAATACAATTGTGGGCTGTAACCAGTTAATATCACCCAACAGTTTTTGAAAATCATTAAGAGTATGCAATTGATCTCTCCTAATCTGTACCTTTTGTGGCTGAATTTTCTGCTTACTCAATTTAAATTCTAATGATTAAGAGAATCTCCTCTTTGTACTTTTTAGGAGAAATTTGTAATCTCCAAAGGATAAATTTTTCTGTACCACATTAAACATTTTTTAAGATATCTGTATCCTAAGCAGTCAACGCAATATCACCCATATAATGACAAATAATAGTTTGAGGAAATTGTTTACATTCAACTTCCAATGGTTGATTTACAAAATATTGACATAAAGCTGGGCTGTTCAGCATTTTTTCAGGAGCAATTTTATTGCTCTCTCTTAATAAGTTAGGCATTATTATAAATAGGCACTGGAAAGGCAGATTTTTCTCTGGCCTGTTCTTGTAAAGAAGCAATTCTGTAAACCAATACCTGTAGTAGGTCAGATGGGATTCTAGGATTTAGCAATAGTGAAGACCCATCAACTTCAGCTTCTTGTCGCCCTGAAATCCCAATGCCCTTTATTGGCAATTTTAGCTTTGACTCCCATGGTTCCTAACAGCTTTGTCAGAGTGCTTTTTCCAGTGTTTCCAGACCTCCAGTCCCACAGCTGAAGGTGCTTTGTCTCTTAAACATGGGAGCAATAACAACCGGGCAGCTCTACCAGCAGCTTCTGTCCATACAGTCTGTTATACATAAGCCATCTCAAAAAGCATTAAGACAATCTCTGAAGGATTTTAAGCAGTAAAAGGCAATACTCATGGAGCATTATTATAAAATATTAAAAAGAGGATCCATTTTCATAGATCCCAAGCAATATGTTCATGCAACTTGTCAGTTTTTAACAGTGTGTATCAAGCAATTTACCTGTATTGTATCTAATAAAAAATAGTTTCTGTAAGCTCTTTATCAGTAAAAGATTAATTTTATGAGTGTTACCTTAGTAGCCATATTATCTAGTAACAATCTGTTTCAGGTTATTTATTTTTCTAGAAATTAACCATGAATTTTTAGAAAACTACTTAAAAATGAGAGCAAAATTTTCAATAATGATAAACAGTCAAGATCATATCCAATAATATAGTTTAAAATCAAGGATTTTTGTTCCTTTAGTTCACTTATCATCCTCCATACAATGAGTTCTTAATATCTTTAAAATTTTAAATAGCATTAATTGAATACTTTGTCCTGACTGCAATTGTTATTTCTACTATTAGGAAAATATTTAAAAAAAAAAAAAAACATTTCCCACAAAGAGACCTTTAATACTGAGTTATTCTTGCTCTGAGGGGAAAAACAACAACAACAATTTTAACCAAAGTTAAGTACAAACAACAAAATTCTAACTTTCTGTTGCTGGCTCAGGCTGCAGCAGGGGGGGGGGGGCCTCGCCTGTTGTTATTCAGATGCCTCAGCTGTGTGCTGATGAGATGGCTGGCACAGGCCAAATGCCGAGAGAGAGAGAGAGAGAGAGAGAGAGAGAGAGAGAGAGAGAGAGAGAGAGAGAGAGAGAGAGAGAGAGAGAGANGAGAGAGAGAGAGAGAGAGAGAGAGAGAGAGAGAGAGAGAGAGAGAGAGAGCGCTCTGATTTTTACCTACTCTCAGTTTCCCCCACAGAGAGAGACAGAGACAGAGCGCTCTGATTTTTTTTTTACCTATTCTCAGCTTCCTAGATCGGAAAGAGCCTTTTGACAGACTGCGACTGCGCAGAGGAACCAAGAGGTGCATGATCAGCCACCCAGCTGGACACCCCAAACTCCAGGCTCTTGGTACTGGGCCAAAACACCGGGTTTACCTGCCTTAGCTTTAGCCAGCTAGGAGTCAAGCCTACTGCAGATAAGCTGCTCCAACCTCCCCCTCCACGTTGGTCCAAGAGAGGATCCCTGAGACACAGTAATGTACTGCAAGGATTGGACTAAGAGGCAAAGACACTGCCAGCACCAATTTGAGGAAGGGATGGGCAGGCACCAATGCAAGAATTCATTCAACAACCTAAAAAGCAACATGATAACACCAGAACCCAGGGGTCATGCAACTGGAGGACTTGATCATCCTAAGCCAGAAGAAGCAGAAGAATATGACCTTAAATTTAACTTTATGCAGATGATAGAGGCCCTTGAAGAGGAAATGAAGAATTCCCTTAAAGAAATGGAGGAAAAGACAAACAAAAAGTGGAAGAAATGAATAAATGTTTTAAGAAAATCCAAGAAACCCAAGAAAAAGCAATCAAACAGGTGAAGCAAACAATTCAAATAGTTCAAGACTTGAAAACTGAAACAGATGTAATTAAGAAAACACAAACCGAGGGAATTCTGGAAATGGAAAATCTGAGTAAGCAAACAGGAAGTACAGATGCAAGCATAACCAACAGATTAAAAGGGATGAAAGATAGAATCTCAGGAGTCAAAGATGTGATAGAGCAATTACATTCATCAGTCAAAGAAAATGTTAACTTCAACAAATCCTTAATACAAAACATCCAGGAAATCTGGGACACCGTGAAAACACCAAACTTAAGAATAATAGGGGATAGAAGAAGAACTCCAGCTCAAAGGCACAGAAATATATTCAATAAAAAATTATAGAAGAAGAAACTTTCCCAACTTAAAGTAGGATATGCCTATATGGTACAAGAAGCTTACAGAATACCAAATAGACTGAGCCAAAAAAAAAAAAAAAGTCCCCTCGCCATATAATAATCAAAACACTAAACATACGGAATAAAGAAAGGCTATTAAGAGGTGTGAAGGAAAAAGGCCAAATAACATAGAAAGGCAGACCTATCAGAATTATACCCTACTTCTCAATGGAAATTCTGGAAGGAAGAAGGTCCAGGACAGATGTGCAGCAGACACTAAGAGACCATGGATGCAAGCCTAGACTACTATACTCAGCAAAGCTTTCAATCACCATTGGTGGAGAAAACAAGATATTCCATGAAAAACCAAGATTTAAACAATACCCATCCACAAATCCAGCCTTACAAAAGTACTAGAAGGAAAGTACCAACCCAAGGAAGCTAGCTACACCCACAAAAGCATAGGCAACAGATAACCTCACACCAACAAATCCCAAAGAAGGGAAACACACAAACACTACCAACTAAAAAATCAGGAATTAGCCATTACTGGTCACTGATACCTCTTAATATCATGGATTCAATCCACCTATAAAAAGACACAGGCTAACAGAATGAATACAATAACAGAATCCATCCTTCTGCTGCATACAAGAAAGATACCTCAACCTCAAAGACAGAAATTACCTCAAAGTAAAGGGTTGGGAAAAGATTTTTCAATCAAATGGACAAGCAGGTGTAACTTTTCTAATATCAAACAAAATAGACTTCAATATTCTAAAATAAATCAGAGGAGATGGAAAAGGACTTATCACAGGAAATATTCATCAAGGTGAAGTCTCAATCCTGAACATCTATGCCCCAACTACAAGAGCACCTACATATGTAAAAGAAACATTACTAAATCTTAAATGACACATCAAACACCACACACTAATAGTAGGAGACATCAACACCCCAGTCTCACCAATGGACAGGTCAGTCAGTCAGAAACTTAACAGAGAAATAAGAGAACTAACAGATGTGATGACTCAAATGGACTTAACAGACATCTGTAGAACATTTCACCCAAACACAAAAGAATATACCTTCTTCTCAGCACCTCAAAGAACCTTCTCTAAAATTGATCACATACTCATTAACAAAGCAAACCTCAACAGACAAAAAAAGAAAATAGAATAACCCCCTGTATCTTATCAGATCACCATGTCTTAAAGTTAGAATTCAACAACAACACTAATTGCTGAAAGCCTACACACTATTGGAAATTGAATGGTACTCAGTTAAATGACCCCTGGGTCAAGGAAAAAAGAAAGAAAGAAATTAATGACTTCCTAGAATTCTGAATGCGCAACACACCCAAACTAATGGGATACTATGAAAGCGGTGCTAGGAGGGAAATTCATAGCTTTGAGTACCTACGTAAAGGAAGTGGAGAAATCTCACACTAGTGACTTAACAGACAGCTGAAAGCCGTAGAACAAAAAGAAGCAAACTCACCCAGGAGGAGTAGATGACAGGAAATAATCAAATTGAGAACTGGAATCAAGAAAATAGAAGCAAAGAAGAAAATAGGAAAAAAATCAATGAAACAAAGAACTAGTTCTTTGAGAAAATCAGCAAGATAGACAAACCTTTATCCAAACTATTCAAACGGCAGAGAGAGAACATCCAAATTAACAAAATCAAAAATTAAGAGGGGGACATAACAACAGACATGGAAAAATTCAGAGAATCATTAGGTCACATACTGCAAAAATCTGTAATCCACAAAATTGGAAAATGTAAAAGAAATTGACAATTTTCTGGATAAGTACCATATAACAAAATTAAACCAAGACCAGACGAATAATTTAAATAAACCTATGACTTGTAAGGAAACAGAAGCAGTCATCCAAAGTCTCTCAACCAAAATAAATCCAAGGCCTGATGGGTCCAGTGCCTATATTCCTCAAATTGTTCCACATCATAGAAATAGAAGGAACATTGCCCAATTCCTTTTTTTTTTTTTTTCTTTTTGAGACAGGGTTTCTCTGTGGTTTTGGAGCCTGTCCTGGAACTAGCTCTTGTAGACCAGGCTGGCCTCGAACTCACAGAGATCCACCTGCCTCTGCCTCCCAAGTGCTGGGATTAAAGGCGTGCGCCACCACCACCTGGCTTTGCCCAATTCTTTTTATGAGGCTACAGTTACCTGGATACTGAAGCCACACAAAGACTCAACTAAGAAAGAGAATTACAGACCAATCTCCATCATGAACATTGATGCAAAAATACTCAATAAAATACTGGCAAAATGAATCCAAGAACACATGAAAACAATCATATACGAAGGTCAAGTTGGCTTCATTCCAGAGATGCAAGGATGGTTAAATATACAAAAAATCTATCAATGTAATCCACCATACAAATAAACTGAAAGCAAAAAACATATGATCATCTCATTAGATGCTGAAAAAGCATTTGAAAAAGTTCAACACCCCTTCATGATAAAGGTCATGGAGATATCAGGGATACAAGGAATGATTTTTTTTTTTCGGTTTTTACTAGTGTTTATTCACATTCTTACAGCAAACATGGAGAGGGCCTCTCCTGTTTACACCCTTACCTACCCTTTTTCTTTTTATCTTTGACAGCGGCTATCCTGACAGGTAAGACACAGATGACTTGAAATTTGCATTTCCCTAATGATTAGTGTTGGAAGTACTTTTTTGTTGACAAGAAATATTTCCAAACATAATAAAAGCAATATGCAGCAAAAACGACCAAAACCAAATTAAATAGAGAGAAAGTCAAAACAATTCCACTAAAATCAGGAACAAGACAAAGCTGTACGCTCTCTCCATATCTATTCAACATAGTACTGGAATTTCTAGCTAGAGCAATAAATCAGCAAAAGGAGGTGAAGGGGATACAAATTGGAAAGGAAGAAGTCAAACTTTTGCTATTTGCAAATAATATGATAGTATACATAAGTGACACCAAAAATTTGATGAGGGAACACCAATTGCTGATAAACACCTCAGTAATGTGGCAGGATAGATCAACTCAGTAGTCCTCCTATATATAAATGATAAAGGGGCTGAGAATGAAATTAGAGAAATATCACCATTTACAACAGTCACAAATAACAAAATATCTTGCTGTAACACTAACCAAACAAGTGAAAGACCTATATGATAAAAACTTTAAGTCTTTGAAGAAAGAAACTGAAGGAGCTATTAGAAGATCTCCCATGCTCTTAGGTAGGATCGACATAATAAAAATGTCAATCCTTCCAGAAGTAATCTACGGATTCACTGCAATTCCATCAAAATCACAACACAATTCTTCACAGACCTCAAAAGAACAATACTCAACTTCACATGGTGTAGTAGGAGGCCACTTGTTTGTTCCTGACTTCCCAGACTCAAAATAACCACAAAGAAACTGTATTAATTAAATCACTGCTTGACCTATTGGCTCTACCTTCTCATTGGATAGCTCTAAATCTTAATTTAACTCATTTCTATTAATCTATGTATCACCACATGGCTGTGGCTTACCAGCAAGGTTCTGGCTCATCTGTTCCTGGAGGTGGCTACGTGGCGTCTCTTTACTCTGCCTTCTTTCTCCCAGTATTCAGTTTGGTATTCCCTGTCTACCTCTATTCTGCCCTGCACAGGCCCAAGACAATTCCTTTATTAACCAATAGTATTCACACATACAGAAGGGAATCCCACATCACCTCCCCTTTTTCTGTTTAAATAAAAAAAATTAACTTTAACATAGCAATTATATATAACAAAAGAGTTACCAAACAAGAATTACAGTTACAATATTTATATCTACTTTATCTTTCAGATAACTAAGGAAAACTATAACTATCTATTATTCAACTCCTTCAAAGATTCCAGAAGGATATAATATTACCTAAGTAAGCAGCAAGTACATTGTAAGCAACTTCCAAGACTTAGAATTAACAGAGACATCTCACTGCCTGAACAGTCACCCAAAGTTCTTCTGTACCATTAGGGCATCTGTCTTCAGCCTACAGGCCCATAGTATCCAGCAGACTTTTCCATGAAGCAGGAAATTTGAAGATCTGTTCTGCTTGGTAATTGCAAAGTCCATCAGTTACTTTCTTCTGTGTCCTGCAGAATGTCTGGCAGATTCTTTCATGAAGCAGGAACTCTGAAGGACTGTCTCACTGTTTTTTTATTTTTCCATCTAAAAATTTACAATTCCTCCCTTCCTCCCATTCTCCTCCCACTCCACCACTCCCCCTCCTCCCTCCCTCTCCCTGCTTGAGAGAGGGCAGGGAACCCTGCCCTGTGGAAAGTCCAAGGCCCTCCCCTCTACATCCAGGCCTAGGAAGCTTGCATCCAAATTGACTAGGGTCCCAAAAAGCCAGTACATGCAGTGAAAACAAGTCCCAGTGCCTTTATCAATGGCTTCTCAGTCAGCCCCCATTTTCAGCCACAGAGAGTCCAGTTTGATCACATGCCCGTTCAGTCCCGGTCCAGCTGGATTTGGTGAGCTCCCATTAGAACAGGCGCACTGCCTCAGTGGGTGGACCAACGGGTCCTGACTTCCTTGCTCGTCTTCTCCATTCTTCGGTCCTTCAGCTGGACCTTGGGGGCTCAGTCCTTGCTCTGATGAGGGTCTCTGTCTCTATATCCAGCCATCACTGGACAAAGATTCTATGGTGATATTCGAGATAATCATCAGTGTGATAGTCGGGCAAGGACAGTTCGGCCACCCTCTCCTCTGCTGCCCAAGGACCTAGCCGCCCCTCAATGGAAGAATGGATGAAGAAAGTGTGGAATAGATACACGTTAGAGTACTACTCAGCAGTAAAAAAACAATGACATCTTGAATTTTGCATGCAAATGGATAGAATAGAAAACACTATTTTGAGTGAGATAACCCAGAACCAAAAAGATGAATAGGGTATGTACTCACTCATTAGTGGACTCTAGCCACAAACAAAGGACATTAAGCCTATAGTTTACAAGCCTAGAGAAGCCAAATAACAAGGTGAACCCAAAGAAAAACATATGTAGATCCTCCTGGAAATTGGAAGCAAACAAGATTGTCTGGCAAAAGTTGGGAGCATGGGGATGGTGGGGGCTGGGGGGAAGGGGAGAGGGGATAAGGAAGGGAGAAAGGAAAGACTGGGGAGAGCTTGGAGGAGTGGGAGGATGGAGATGGAGGAAGGGTGGATAAAGGAGCAGGGAAGAAGAAATCTACATAAAGGGAGCCATTTTAGGGTTGGCAAGAGACTTGGCTCTAGAGGGGATCCCAGCTATCTCATCTTCTTTAGGCAATTTTAGCAGTCATTTTTATTACTCAAAGCCCATGACTTTCTCAGTGATGTTTTTAGTGAGGCTATTAAGAAAAGTAAGACAATTTAAAATCAAGGGGGTTAAAAAAAAAAGATAAAGAAGACCTCTTGTGTTTATTGTCTTTCTTACCTTACCATTTCCAAGTTGTTCATTCTGTAGGAGCAAGGGATAAACCAAGGTCTGGAGACATAGCTCAGTAGTAGACTGCTTGTCTAGCTCACGTGATGCTTTGAGATTGGTCCCTGGAACACACATGTGCACACATACATGCACACATGTACAAGCTCAGCATAAATACATGAACACTACACACACACACACACACACACACAGAACAAAATTCAGAATCAATGGAGCTGACATTATAACCATAATGATTAGTCATGTGCACGAGCTAAGGCATGCTCACTGTTTCTGTGTCAGTCATCTCCATGAGCAAGCGCTCTGTAAGCGCTCTAGTCCACACAAGGCTTATGCCAAATGTGGTTGTATACTCATAGCTGGAATCATGGTAAAATAGCAATTTTTTATTGCTACAATATTTTTAAAAATCCATAATCTTGCTGGGTGGTGGTGGTGGCGCACACCTTTAATCCCAGCACTTTGGAGGTAGAGGCAAGTGGATCTCTGTGAGTTTGAGGTCAACCTGGTCTACAAGAGCTAGTTCCAGAACAGGCTCCAAAGCTACAGAGAAACCCTGTCTCGAAAAAAAAAATCATAATCTCATTGAGCTGAAGGTTTTAACTATTGAAGGTTTTAACTATTTGTCACTCCAGTTCACAGGAGAGTGGGGTCTACAATGAGGGAGACTAAAGTGTCATGTAATAACCAGCCTTATTCAGAGCACCGCACTGTTTCTTCTCTGAGGGTTAAGAAGAATCACGCAATTAAGGTGTTCAATCACAAGGACTAGCCACACGTGGGAAAAAACGAGTTTTTCCATAGAGGCTCATGAATAACATCTAAAGTAAACTCACGCCTATGCATGACACCTGGGAGGAGCACAAAACATATCCCAAGAGCAATGCTGTGTTTGAAGAAACTGAGGTCACAAGACTCTTGCTTTCTTGGAGTTTTCTCACAGGCACTCAGAATTCTTGCACCCCAAGAATGGAGTCCAAGACTGTGTTCCAACAATTCAAGCTTTAAGTGTATTTCCTGGTTTGCTTAGATCATGAAATAATCCCCATCTGCATTTCATCAAAGAAGGAAAAACACATGGGAAAGATTTTCTCTTCTGTCCTCGACAGTATTTAATTTACAAAGGCAAATATGTCCTTGTAAAAAATTAAACAAATAAGTAAACAATATTAGCATATTGTGTTTCTGTGTCTACACGCTTACCTTTTGGAAAGGAGAACTCAATGGTGTCAATGAAAATCAACTTCTAACGCATGTGGGGATCAGACCCCCAGATCCTGCACCTTTCAGCATGTCCATGTAAGAATTTTAATTGTAATCAATATTGAAAGCCAACTGTATTTTTATGTGGCAATGATATAAGTGAAATAGCAGCCCTGCGTTCTGGGAGCCTGAAGGCTACTGTCTCAATAAGGACAAGGTAACAACTTCGGTCATTGAAAGAGACTAGGGGTAGGGGGGAAAACTGACTTTGATCTTATGTTTCTTTTTCTTGAGTACCTAGCTGAGACATTTGTCTTTAAGCTTAGACTTGCTGGAGAGACACTGAGTAACTTAGCTCCAGATATCCCCTGGTTTACAAGTCAGGGCCACCGCTACAGAATCCCAAAGCTGCGTTTATGTCTGAGCGAGGCTAAAGGAAGGTGTCTGGCAGCCAAGGGTGTTCTGAAGTTCTAGGTGGGCAGAGGAGAGAGTTTAAGTCCTGACTGGCTCTTGTCCCATGGTTCCTGTGGTTTCCTGGAAGCACTGGCCTGGAGCAGAGCCCTGAAACAGTCTTGGCTTCCATGGCCAGGCCAAAAGCCAGCCTGGGCTAGTTTCCCAGAGTCACTCGGGCCTCCAGAGACTTAGAAGCACCTCCACACCCTCAGATGACATAAAAGGAGCAGAAAGCATCTGGGAAGCTTGCTAAGGTGGCCACTAAGGCTCTGGCAAAATTAACGCTGTGGCTAAGAGCTAGGCTGTGGACCCTGTAAACCAGGGGAGGGGACATGGCAGTAAGAATGACCTTGTGAGGAACAGGACTTGTGATATACGAAACCATATATGCCAGGGTATCAAGGGACAAAGCATGACCCCTCAACACTATCTAGTGGCCCTTCTCCCCACTCCTACTTCTCTACTGTCTAATTTCTTTTCTTTCTTTCTTTCTTTCTTTCTTTCTTTCTTTCTTTCTTTCTTTCTTTTTTTGAAACAGAGTCTCATACATTCAAAGCAGGCCTCACACTCACTAGGGAGCCAAGCATGATTTTGAACTCCTGGTCTCATTGCAGGCGTGGACCACCAAGCCTGGTTTATGCAGTATTGGGTCCTAGACAGACTCTCTGACGGCTGAACCACACTGCAGGACCATAATAATTCCTTGTGTACCACTATGACCATCCCTGCAGCCCCGTTCTAATTCCTTGTGTACCACTATGACCATCCCTGCAGCCCTGTTCTAATTCCTTGTGTACCACTATGACCATCCCTGCGGCACAGAAGCAACTACAGGAGAAGAGGGGTCTCAGTGCTTCCTAGGAGCAAAGTGTGCTGGTGGGAGGATGGGGCAGAGGCTTGACCTGTGTCAGCAGGCGTGTGTGGCAAGGGCTTGTAAAGAGCCACAGACAGGAACAAGAGTATGCTAGACTGGAGCAAGGGGTAGCTTTGACCTTCAAGTCCTGACCCACTATGACCTATTTCAAAAGACAGAGCTCACCCCCTAAGTCCTGCACAGCCGTCAGTGCATCACCGCAAGCTGGGTGCAAACTGACAGGACTCCCCGATGATTAACAAATAACCACCTTCCTTACCCACCTCACTCTTTGCCTGTGAGCTTCCTGCTACACAGTTCCCCAAACGGCCAAGGCCCTGTAAACTTTTCATCTCACTTTGGCAATCATGACTTTGAGAGGTCTCCTCAGCACTCTGGATGGAGGAGCCTATAGGAGAGGCTGGAGCAGCTGGGCCTGGGAAGAAGCTAAGGGAGGAGCCTATAGGAGAGGCTGGAGCAGCTGGGCCTGGGGAGAAACTAAGGGAGGAACCTATAGGAGAGGCTGGAGAAACTGGGCCTGGGAAGAAGCTAAGGGATGAGCCTATAGGAGAGGCTGGAGAAACTGGGCTCTGGGAAGAAGCTATCTTGCAACCAGAGTAGAATTAATGCTTTGACAACTGGGGAAGAAACAGATTGGGATACACTAACTGAGTTCCAGGAGTTAATCACATGTCCAGTCAGAGACCCCCACCTTTCTGGAAGCTTCTGTTTCTCTCACTGCTTCCATTCCACTTGCCGGAGTTCCTGTCTTAACAGGTTCAGAGGCATTCAGGAGTAGGAACTGGTGTAGGGAAAAAGATGCAACACCCACAGGTGGGATCTTGGGGGTAAGATGAGGCCACAGGTCATCTACAGTTTGGTCCTGAGCTTCCTCCCAGCAAATGCAAAGAAAACAACATGCTACTTCCATGGCTCCTGCAATCCTGCTGTGGCCTTAATTTTAGGAATAATCGCAATTACTCTTAGTAATACAAGCAAGAAAAATTTACCTTGTGGAATTCCAACAGAAAACTGCAGTTGAAAGGCATAGAATTCTTTGTATTACTTGTCTGTTGGTAATGTTTAAGATAATAAGTTGGGCTGCAGAGATAGCTCAGCAAGTGAGGTTTGTTACGCAAGGGGGAGGTCTTGAGGTCATCCAAAACCTGCTGTAGAAAGCAGGGCCGAGTTGCCCAACACTAGACAGGCTCTGGCTTTTATATGTATTTTGTTAGGATTTTTTTGTCTTATTGATTTGCCTTTTTATCTTATTGATTTTTATTTTGTGTTTTTTGTTGTTTTCTTGATTTTTTTTTAAAAAAGAATGAGAGAGAACATGAGGTTAAATGGGTAAGGAAGTGAGAAGAGTTGGGGGAGGGTAAAGAATATGATCAATACAGAGCTACAGTAGTAAAAACAGCCTGGTATTGGCATAAAAACAGACAGGAGGGCCAATGGAAGCAAATCAAAGACCTGGATATTAATCCACACACCTATGAATACCTGATTTTTGACAAAGAAATAAAAAATATAAAATGGAAAAAAAAGCATATTCAACAAATGGTGCTAGTATAACTGGATATCAACATGTAGAAGAATGAAAATAGACCTATATCTATCACCATGCACAAAACTCAAGTACAATGGATCAAAGACCTCTTCATAAAACCAACCACACTGAACCTCATAAAAGAGAAAGTGGGAACTTGGATGCATTGGCACTGAAGACCACTTTCTAAATATAACCCCAGGAGCATAATTAGAGAAACAATTAATAAAAAGGACCTTCTGAAACTGAGAAGCTTCTGTAAAGCAAAGAACATGGTCAAGAAAACAAAATGGCAGCCTACAGAATGGGAAAATATCTTCACCAACCCCACATCAGACTGAGGCTTGATCTCCAAAATATACAAAGAACTCAAGAAATTGGTCATCAAAAGAACAAATAATTCAATAGAAAATTGGATACAGACCTAAACAAAGAACTCTCAACAGATGAATCTAAAATGGCTGAAAGACACCTAAGGAAATGCTCAACATCCTTAGTCATCAGAGAAATGCAAATCAAAACAACCCCGAGATTCCATTTTACACCTGTAAGAATGGCCAAGATCAAAAACACTGCTAACAACTTATGCTGAAGAGGTAGTGGGGTGAAAGGAACACTCCTGCATTGCTGGTGGGAGTGTAAACTGGTACAGCCCCTTTAGATATCAGTAGGATGATTTTTCAGAAAATTAGGAAACAACATACCTCAAGATGCAGCAATATCACTTTTGGGTATATACCAAAAGGATGCTCAATCATACCACAAGGACTTGTGCTCAACTATGTTTATAGCAGCATTATTTGTCATATTCAGAACCTGAAAACAACCTAAATGCCCCTCAACC
>NW_026068183.1:186346-192566 GCF_014885135.2 Alexandromys fortis
GTACATTTACACAATGGAGTACTACACAGCAGGAAAAAAATGACATCTTGAAATTTGCAGGCAAATAGATAGAGCTAGAAAATAGCATATTGAATGAGGTAACCCAGACTCAGAAAGACAAATATCATATGTACTCACTCTTAAGTGGTTTTTAGACATAAAGCAAAGAAAAACCAGCCTACAATTCACAATCCCAGAGAACCTAGACAACAATGAGTCCCCTAAGAGAGACATATATGGGTCTAATGAGCACAGGAAGTAGAAAAAGACAAGATCTCCTGAGTAAATTGGGAGCATGGGGAAGGGGAAGGTAGAAGTGAAAGGGAGAGGAAGGGAGTGGAGCAAAGAAAATATATTGCTTAATAAAAACAAAAGAAAAATGATCAAAATATAGTATATGAAAAATTAATAAAATAACTGTGTAATAATAATACTAAAGCTATGTCTGTGAACCACCACTTGTAATCCAGCACTGAGGAGGTGAAGACTGGAGGGCTCCCAGAGCTCATAGCCAATCAACCTAGTCTGCCTAGTGAGTTCCAGCCAGTGAGAGACCCTGCCTCAAAAAAATAAAGGAACAGCATCCCAAGAAACAACAGTCCTCACAGGAACACACAAGCTCTCACTCACACACACAAGCTCTCACACTCACACACTACATTTTAAAGATAAAATAAAAACAATTAATTGCCTATGATAATAGCTAGAACATAGCATACGGACTACAAGGAATTATCTAAGGGTTTTGCTTATACCACTGGCTTCATTTCTCAGAAAACACTCTGTGTGGCTCTTCAGAGACGAAGACACTGAATCTCAGTAACTTACCCATGCAGCTAACAATTGGTACAACTTGCACTTGACTGTGTCCTTTGTGTCCACACTGCTGAGCACGGCTTCAGGAGCAACAACCTGTGGTAAACACAGTAAGTCCGAAGGATCTCAGTAGTTAGTGGCAAATCCTTGTGACAAAAGAGGCCCTGATCTTCAAACTGGAAACTAAAGTGTTAAATGTACAACAACTTTAAATTTTTATATCAAATTCTTGTTTTGTGCTTTGCTCTAGTGTATTACAAACTGGATACTATCAGTTATATATTATAAACTGTATTATAATATATGGTATGTTATTGTAACAAACCATATTGACTTTAGCTGAACAGTTCCTTTGACAGTGCATGAACCACAGAGGTTCTTTGTCAAGGCCAAAAATGTGTCTCAAGCAAACAAAACGGGACATACTTTACAATGTTATGTCCTCTTCCTATAGAGTGCTAACTCTCTCTCCTAGAGCGTGAAGGGTTTTTCCGACTGCACATGAGAACAGAAATAGCTGTTGGATCTAAGAAGTTCATCCTTTAGATGCTTAAAATTAAATCATATGGCTCTATAAAAAATAGCTTTCTTTTCCCACTTGCAAGAGAAACATTTCCACTCAAAGCCTGTTGGGAATACAGAATGAGAAATCATTGCGTTGTGTATCCTTAGATATTTTCCTTTCTATAAAACTGAACAGTGGTATAGGATGAATGCCCACAAAGCATCTTAAGGGCTAAGGAAGGATTATGCTAAAGGCTAAACCCTGAGACAGGTTTATGTACCCTGCATTGCACTTTCCTTGGGCTTAACATCTTTTAGCCTATCTGCAGAGGATGTCAGAGCACAGAGTTGCTTTTGGGATACAGAATTAAGCAACTTAGTTGAGTTTGTATTTAAGGCAAGGTTTTCTTCCAGTAAGTCATTTCAGAAGGGGCTCTCAGTCAGGGCAGCCACTGACCACCCGAGAAGCTGCTGCAGCAGAAGGGCAAAGGCTCTGGTGGTCTCACACGGACGGCGCCAAAACCAATCTGTAGAGAGGACGTAAGTACACAAATCTTGTGAGTCTAGCTACTGAGTCATTCAACCTAGCTATGCTTAGCAAAATATTGCCCACAAAAAGGACATTTTATCACAGAAATTGGTTAGCTTTATAAATTTCATTGGGTCTGTACTAGCAGTATGGCAGCTCATACGCAATGATTTAACTGAAGTTGCCCAAAAGTAAAGGCTCTATTCCACTTCTGCCAGATAAACACTGCCTGGCTTTGTTTGGTTGACCGAAAGCAGATGTGGAAAGGAGTGTTTTCATAGATCAGTTCAAAACTGACTTCAAAGTTTAAGCATTTCGTCATCTCCAAATAGATAATCTCTTTACGTTCCTGCTATGCAGTTACTATCCATTTCTGTTTTGTTAGTATCTAGCGTGTGCAATAACGAGTTACATCATGACATTGCCACACATGTAATGGACTCTGAGCACATTCACCCCGTCACCCTTGCTCCTTCTCTTCCCACTCCTTTGAACCCTCCTACCCAAACAATGCCCATCCTACTTCTGTGTCTTGGGTGTGTGAGAGACTAAGGGCTCAATTAGTGTGTTACAGGCTCATGGAGGAGGGGTTATTTGTGAGTGTGGACAACTTACCAGAGGCTGTACTGCTGAAGAAAATGCCTTCTCCTCTGCCACTGTCACTGATTGCTTATAGATACTTGGGGAGGGTGTTTTGTCTCCTTGAGACAGTGTTGTACTCTGTGTTCTAGGATAGTCTTGAACTCATGACCTTCCTGCCTCTGCCCCCTGTCAGGGATTTCAAGTATGCGCCACCACACCCAGCTTTATATTGCTTAAATGGCCTCCGTTACTATAATTAATTACATTTTAAAAGTTATGTTATGTGAAGCATAAACTATCGGATTAGAAATTTTCAAGTTGGAAAAATCAGTGGTAACCATGAAAAAATCTATGCCGCTATTTCTTAAATCATTCTCTAACTAAAATACCTAATATTCAAGTCAATAGTGTTAGTACTTCTATAATTTCATGTTAGCATACATACAAGCTCACATATGCTGGACTTTGCTTCACAACACCTAAATTGTGTTGACTCCAAGCAGAAAATATGTAATTTCTACTTGCTTAGTGAGGATAAAGTCTTATCTTTTTTTAAAAAATAATCATGAGTGTGCCTGGAACTTGAAATTTCAAGAAGGCAAGGATGTTCCTAATGTCAAAGAGCTTTCTAGAATGAAAAGAAGCCAAAGAGAAGGATAGCATGCATGCAGCCATCTGTCCTCAACCACACTTCCCAGGGTATGCGAGGTGAGATGCGTTCAGGAAAACGCTAAAGCATATGCTCTGCAAAGGGGAAATTCACTAAGAATAGTGCTGAGCGTTTCAGGAATAACTGTCTTTGTTGGGGGTGCTGCTTGTTATTATCATTAGTTTTTCTTTATTTTGTGCTAGGATATCAAAGCAAAGATTTATTGTTTTTAAAACAAAAATAAGTCACACTTAAGTCTAGTTGCTTTTTAAAGTAACCTGTTGGTGATACAATTCAAACGAGCGGAAATAACTTTCTAGGGGCTTGAGAGGTGGCCGTCAGTGATGTGAGCTGCCGAAGCTGGAGGACATCAGGTTAGACCCCTGCGGCTCATGTACGAAACCGTGAAATGGTACAGGCCAAATCCCACACTAGTAGCAAAAACAGAAGGATCCCTGAAGCTCATTGATAGCCATGTTGGCTTCAGTGAAATACCTTATCTCAAAGAATAAGCTGAAGAGCAATCTAGAAAGACAATATCCAACATCTGCACACACACATGCACACACACACACACACACACACACACACACACACACACACACACTCATATCCAGAATGTGGCAGCTCAAACCTCAGAGTTTAATGAACAATTACAATTACAGCTCAGCCAATAGAAAACAAATACAATCAAACTGAGCTTGGCAACTGTGCACTGGGCAAACATTCAGTAAAAGTCGGCTGATTTGCAAGGGTCCATTTCCCAAAGTGCGAGTCTTACTACTGCTGCCTGATGAATTCAGACAGAATTAGCACTAGCTAAGTCGTCTGTGTGCCTTGGGAGGGGTTTGTGGAGGGTAAGAGTCTGAAGGAAGAGATTAAGGCATCTTCATCCTGCTAATGTGCTGGCCATCCAGGATTAGGGCCTGGGTCAGGGAAATCCACCCAACTGCAGACCTCAGCATGGCACGCTCTGCTTGGGGATTGCCAGACACGCTCTCCTCTGAAGAATACCACCTGCTCTGCGATGTTACTCAAGAGCTCTTCAGCCACTGTAGCTGAGCTACCTGCTCACAATCTGTTAAGATGTGTGCAAGATAAAAGAGGTTACCCCCAAAATATAAAGCTTAACATTAAAAAGTTTATGGATTGACCATAGAGCTTAGCAACCCCCAAAGTGGTGGTTTGGGGACAATGTGGATTTGGACTTTCCATCATCTACCTGGGGGATAAAGAGAAGTTCTGGTCAACCTCAGAACTTCCCCTTGAAAGTGTTCTCACTGTGTTTGCTTGCCAATACCATTTGATTTGGGGCAGTGCAAGTATTCTGTGAGATACCATAGCTATAGTTACATGTCATTATACTTTTGCCAAAACCCGTAGAATACAAACCAAGAGCCAAAGACGATGTAAAGCATGGACTCTGTCGGTTCATTGATTGGTGCAGATACACATCTCCAACAGGATGGTGATGGAAGGGCAGCTGCGCTTGTGTTCAGGGAGGAGAGTGAGTGGAAGCTCTGCGTTCTCCACTCCATTTCTTGTGCACAGAAGATTGCTCTAGACAACCAAATATGCATATATAATTAACAAGCTGAGGCATTCACATGGCGTGAGGAGCATCCTGAGAGAAGATAATGCTTGTTTTCTTGTGTGTGTTATTATTATTATGTGTATCTGACGTGTGTGTGAGTGTGGGCACATGCGTACTCCAGTGCACATGTGCACAGAAAACTTTAGGGAGCCAATTACAGAAATACAGTAGAAATAACCAATCAAAAAGAACTTTAAAAGTAGGGAAATGAAGGAGGAGTGGCTTAGGGGAGAGGAGAACTGAGTGCACCTGGGAGGAATGGAAGGAGGGGAAAATGTGGTTGAGATGTATTGTATGAGAGAAGAATATATTTTCAACAACCACAGAAAAACACAAGCGGCCAAAGGCAGGGTTGGGTGACCCAGGTACTTGAATTTCCCATCTGGTCATATTTCTATCAGAAAAAGAAATTAAAGAAACAATAGCATAGTTAAATGCTGTTACATTTTTAGATTTCACACACCATACAAATAAGTTATAACTATTTTAAAAATCCAACCAAATGATACACAGAATGAAAAAAATGAAAAAGAAATAAGAATCTCTCCATGAAAATCAGAGCATTTCCAACTTTTCTTTTTTTCTTGCCATGATGAAAATTAAGCCCAGTGCCTCAAGCATGCTGGGAAAATCCCCCCATTTTCTCCTTTGGTCTCAGATATTTAAGATGATGATTGAGAAAGAAAAAAAAACTTAAATGAATGACCTGTTTAACTAGTACTGTTTAATATTTAAAATAATTTAAAATTTTTTTTAATAGGATGCTAACAGTTAAGAGAGTACAAGGCAGCCAGCCCCCCTTTCACAACAGTCCATCTCTGGCCAAAGGCTACTGAAGGTAGCGTATGCAGACACGTGTTTATATACACACAAATATAATGTGTTCTTTTGTTCTGATTAAACCATCTCAGGCAATCAGCCCACACCCGCCCTAATCAGATGTCTTTTCAGTCATTAAGAGGACCTCTCTCCTCATTTTCTGTTTGAATCTTATCAACTATATAGGAATATTTTCCAAAGACCGAACATCCGGGAGGGCTTGTACACTTCCACTCTGGAAATAGGAAGGATGTAAATAACTTAAAGTAGAAGCTGTATCCCTGGAATCTTACAGGGCTGGTTCCATGTTATTATTGCTTGTGATGTGGTGTGGCATTGCCCTGTGGACTGTAACAAACTTCAGGGAACAGTTATAAAACAAGTTCTACAGAAATTATCAGTGACTTCCTTTTGGGGATTTTTGTTGAGTTGAAGTTTGGCGCAGTTCATCTTCTTAGGCACTGTGAAGAGGTTGTCCTTATGTTTAAGAAAAACTCAAGGATTCACAAAAGTGCAGGCATGGGACCAGAGTTCAATGCCAAGAACCCACATAAAGGCAAAACAAACAAACAAACAAAAGCAGGTGTGCTATTGTAACCCCGGTTCTGGGAAAGCCGAGACAGGAAGTCCCTCGGTTTACAGGCCAGCCTCAGGTTCCCAAAGCACAAAAGGGGCAATTCTTGGGGAGGAGCCGGTACACCTTTGCCTGGAGGGGCGGGGGGGGGGG
>NW_026068183.1:192664-209148 GCF_014885135.2 Alexandromys fortis
GAGAGAGAGAGAGAGAGAGAGAGAGAGAGAGAGAGAGAGAGAGAAAATAATTTTCAGTAGGCACTGGTTAATGCACCTGTTTCGTTTTAGAATTCCATCAGAGTCACGAGAGATCTGATGACAAACCCCATGATGTCTGTGAACCCTTTATTGGCAGCATCAGGACATCAGAGGATCCCACTGATTCCTGCACCATTTGGGCCTCCAATTGTGGACAGGTATTTCTCTCCAATATAATAGAGAATCAGAAGAGTAAATGAATTTTCGTCAGAGTTTGGAACAATGCTAGCATTAACATTAGATGCTAGATTAGACAAAACAACATTGGGGTTAGCTCAGTGGACTGTGCGACGACTCACAGCTCTCTGCTGGTCTTCCCTTCAAAATGTAAGACTCTACTTTCCCTTTGAAGTGGGTTGGACCCACTAACCGATTAAACACATTTACTTGGATTGTGACAGGCAATATCAAGTGTAAAATCTGCTCGACAGTCTTCTGAGACTACCACCATAAAACACAAGGACAACATGGTGTAAAGAACAGATGTTCAGGGCTGGAGACAAGGCTCAGCAGTCACAAGCACTGGCTGCTCTTTCCAGAGGACAGGGTTCAGTTCCCAGCACTCATCTGGCAGCTCACACTGGCCTGCAACTCCAGCCCTAGGGGATGCAGCGCCCTGTTCTGGCCTTCCTGACACTACACACACGGTACCTACTTACATCAGACAAAACATCTATGCACATAATTTTTTTAAGTAAAGAAAAAAATAAAAGACACTTAGGTCTCCAGTCTGGAAATTACAAGTTCAAAATCACACTCCTGCCCAGTCAGTTTCTGGTGAGTCCTACTTCCTGGCCAAGGATGCTGCCTCCTCACCAAATCCTCACATGACTGCCCTCCGTGTGCACATGCAGGGTGCCCTCCAGAGTCCTGCTCCTCTCCTTAAGAGAACCAATCCTATCAGATTAAGGCGGCTCCACCCTAAGTCTATAACACCTGGATTGCTTGTCACCTAATCCCTCTTTCAATAGCATGGAAATTGTCAGCATTTGGTTATGCATTCTGGCAATATTCTAGATTCCCTTCTTTGTAATATTTTGGCATTCTGAAGATAAAATAAAACCCACTATCTATCTGTCCTTGTTCATGGAACGTGAACAATAAACATGTTGTCCCCTGAGGTGACCAAACATTCATCCTAGACCTCCAATGCCACCAAGGGACCATTAAATATGAACAGACTGTGTGCTCAGAGCATAGTGCCTGTTGTGAGTCCTCCAGCCACGGCATTGACTGGAGTGGGTCTCTTCCCAAGACAGCCCTGAGCTGTCTTCTTGCTGTGCTTCTTCCTCCTACTCTTCCTCACCCTGCTTCTCCGTGACCACAAGAGTTCGGGGCATCGCACTTTAGAGTCCCAAGCAGCTCTTACAAACCCCAGGACCTAAGTGAATTGGTTACTTTTGTGTGGCTGTGACCACTACACCTGATTTTGGCTACACTTCTAGAGGATTCTGACTACCACAGCAGGGAAGGCCTGCCACAGCAGAATAATCCACATCATGCTGGGCCCCCAAAGGGAGGACACTTGCCTTCTGCCCACTTTCTCCTTTGATTTCAACAGATTCCCACGAGATCCTGCCCTCAATAACCCTCTTGAAATGTCCTAGTGAGCCTGTCAAGAAGTGTACTTCAATTTTCTAGATGATTCTGAATTCTATTAACTTAACAATGAACTTAGATTACCACACTAAGTAATAGAAACTTTGTATAATTCCAGCCATAGTCTGCTCATGTCTGTCTTCCCTCCTAGAGATGTCTTGTCTTCCAGTGTGGCTCCAGCTGGACCAAGCCAGTTTTGTGTTCCTTCCCAATCTGGATCCTCCTTTGTTCCCAATGCAAATGTGCTAAACCGGCTGTCGGGTCACTTCTACCCAGGTACGAGCTGTGAGTGTGTGGTCCAGTCTGTGGAGCCCCGTGAACGACTGTGGGCTGTTTAAGCAACTGTTGATGCTCCAATCTGGAGACCTGGGCAGCAACTAAGCCTCTGCAGTTTGTGCACTTGCTTTCTAAATGGAGCTTGTGCATATGGTCTTATAAGTCCTAGGGAGAATTTAGCTTTTATTCTGATTTCATTCTGGAGATGCTTGATACATTATAATAGTCAAAATTTATAATAACATGTTACATAATTAAAAATTGCTGATGGATTTCAAAAGTCTACACCATAAAAATAATAAAGCTATGAGATGATGAATATGTTACTATCTCGATCTAAGCATTCTTCCACTGTAAGCATCTATCAAAGCATCACATTGAACCTTAGAAATGAGTATCATTAAAGAGGACAAGAAAGACACATCAGGAGGTGTAAGCCATCCTCCCATTTGAAGTTTGACAGGAAAATGCCACCAGTCGTGAGACTGACAGGTCAAGGAAAAAGCTGAAGCGTTATCTGCTATTGGCCTGGTGGTGTCTATCAGGTTCCAGCCAAACAGTAGAAGATTCTATACCATTTTCCACATTCCATTCCAGCTAAGGGGGAACTGCAGATCCTGTTTTGAATTATTTTACTATTTTCAAGTGCATACTTCTAATTTGTTTGTGGGATGGGGTGTTCTCTCCATACTTCCCTTCCTACTTCCCTCCCTGCCTCCCTCAAGGCTGGGGCATTTTACCACCTGAACCCACAAAGGCAGTGGCCACAAGGAACGAGATGTTCGAGAGACATCATACTGCCAGGTAACTGAATAACATTGTTTGATTTGTCTTCTATTCAGTCCCATGACTGTTCATCTGAGCTGTCTTAAGTAAATTAAAATACATGAATTAAAATTAAATAATTAAAATAAACAAATTATCAATACATATAAATACAATAGAAGTACATAGGAAGTGATGAGGAATACATGCCCTCCATACACACATGTGCTGATCATTTACAGAAAGCACTTCGGGTGTATTATAGAATAAATTATTCGAGCTTTTAATAATAAACAGAAGGTTAAAAAGCAGACGGTGGGGTCTGGGGATTAAAAAGTTTAGTGAGGATGCTTGCTGCGCAAACAGGAGGACTTGAGGTCAGATCCTTGGCATCCGCGTACAAAGCTGGGTGAGACCACACGTGTTTTTAATCCCAGGGCTAGAGGTAGGGATCAGTGACAGAGGATTTCTGGGGCTTGCTGTCCCGTCAGCCTAGCCAAAGCCTGCTGATCTGCCATCTGAGTAAAAGACCTCCCTCAAACAGGATGGTCAGATGGGAGGACACAGGACAGGGGGACACCCGAGGTCCTCCTACAGTCTCCACATCCATGTGCACACATGCTCAGGCACACACCACACAGAACACACGCACATATCTACCCGTGCCCATTCTGCACAGCAGAGCTAAGAGTGGATGAATCTGCATATTCAGTAGCTTTCCATTGACCCACAATACAAAATCCTGGCTGCAACTCCTCTGAACCCCCACGGGCATTTCTGTCTTAAATGTTTTCCGTACTGCCTGGAGACAGGAGTGAACTCCCCTTCAGATGAAGTCATCAAAACCCAGGACATCTCATGTCAACCTAACAAGGTCTTCATCTGTCGTGGCCAGCAGCAAATAAAGTACACCCATAATTAACAGAGTCCGGCCTCAGGGAGAGGGGAAGGTTCCGGTGGTCCTTGCCTGCCCATCCGTGGGCAGTGATCTAGACCCAAGACAAGCACTAACTGCTTGAGTTCCACTAACTATCAGTATGCTGAGGAACTAGACACCCTATGAAGTTTAGTGTCTGACAAGAAACTACTGGTGCTCCATCATCCCCTCACCCGCTAAGGCTCTGTGACCGACAGGTAAGGCCCACAGCAGAGCATCAAGCTTGCACTATGACAGTCGCCCGAACACTCCAATTTCAGGCCTCCTGCCTCCATCAAGGAGGCTTCAAACACTATAAGCTTAGGGACTAGCTTAGGGAAGGCAAGGGCCTCCTAAAATTACATGTCTAGGGCCCCAGGATGGCTCAGCAAAGCAAGGCGCATGCTGCCATGCCTGCAGATCTGAGTTTGATCCTAACATACACATAATGGAAGGAGAGGTCTAACCCCATCAGCGTTATCCTCTGACCTCCACACATACAAGATGGCATGCATGTACCCACCTCTCCACGCTCCAGATAAGTAATACATGAATAATTAACAAATTACTTTTAAAAATTCGATTTCTAACGATCGTCTGGAGACATGTGAACCATATCGTTCTGTTTTTAGGGCAGAAATGGAAATGTATTCTCTTCACCAGCAAAGGAGGATGGAAAGAGTTAATACCAAGGGACTGGCTGGCCTAGGGGTACCCCTCTTTTATGGCTAGAGTTGCCTGGGTGGCCCTGCAGGCTTCCAAGGCAGGGGCACACTGCCTGCCAGTGATCCGCATTTACACAGAAGCACCTCCAGACACCTTCGGAGAAACCCTATTCTACTGGAGAATAGACCACACTTTACAGAATGCTGGGGTCAGAAATACAGACTCAGGAGAGGCTCAGTTTATCAGAAACCTCTAGAGAGCGACACTGGGAGTTTCAAAAACCAAGCAGAAGAAAAAGACTCAGGCCAGATGCCTGTGGTTCCCTGCGAGGAGGAAGAGGATAGCAAAGACCCGGAAATTGAAGTAGACAATATCCGGAAGTCAAGGGAAACTGATGAGAAGACAACCTGGGGCCTCGCCAACACCTGCATAGAGCCGCAGCCAAGTCAGACAAAGCCCTGTTCCCCAGAAGCCAAGGCTTGGGATAGTGGGAAGGAGAAGCCCTCGGAGCAGGTCTGTGGAGACAGTGATGAAAAGAATGGGCTTGGTCTGCCGGTTTCCATGTTGCCTTTGCCAGGTAGGTGTCTGGAATCCAGGGCAGGTCCTCAGCAGCTCCAGGTGACCGCGTCTTCCCATTGCGGAGGAAACTGTGACAGCCGTGCATCATATTTTGGCCTTCATTTTCATTTTCAAACCCTTTGTCTATCTCTCTCACCTTCATTTTTTTTAAAAATAAAAGAGGTATTTATTTTTATTTCATGCACATGGGTCTTTTGCCCGCGTGTGTATAGGGCACCATGCGTGTGCGGTGTTTGCAGAGACTGAGAAAAGAGCATTGGATCCTCTGGAACTAGAGCTACAGGAGGTTATGAGCTGCCTGGGGTCCAAACCCAGGCCTGCTGGAAGAGCAGCCAGTGCTCTTAACTGCTGAGCCATCTCTCCAGGCCCTCCCACCTCTATTTTCTTAACCCTGTTTTAAATGACGTCTTGTAGTCCTTTTATTCTGTCACTTCTCATAAGTCATATTAGAAACACTAGTCTTGATATTGCTGTATAATAACCACTTTACACAGATTAAGAAAATAAATATAAGAAACTACGGAGATTTTTAATTAAAATTTTAATTTAGCCAGCTGGTGGTAGCTTTAATCCCAGCTCGGGAGGCAGAAGCAGGTGGATCTCTGTGAGTTCAAGGCTAGCCTGGTCTACAAGAGCTAGTTCCAGAACAGGCTCCAAAGTTACGAAGAAACCATGTGTCGAAAAACAAAACAAAACAAAATTTAATTGTGAATTTCTTTAACATGAACTAGAGGTCTAGTTTGTTGTGGATTTGGGGGGGGTTGCTTTGCTTTTTATTTATTTTTTAATTTATGTATTTTTTAATATTTATTTATTTTTCTTCATATTTTTCATTAATAGTCTGCCTGCATGTTTGTCTCTGAAGGTGTCAGATCCCCTGGAACTGGAGTTGCAGCAGCACTGAGCTGCTATGTTGGTGCTGGGATTTGAACCCTGGTCCTCTAGTGCTCCTGACCACTGAGCCATCTCTCCAGCCCCAAGGGCTTTTGTTTTAAAGTATAAATTCTATCTCTACTGTATCTGACAAAAGCATGAACTATCAGTTTTGAAAATATTATTGCAGTACAGAGAAAAATCTCACATTGGATAGCTCTCTAAACTTGTTTGGAAAGAAAATGAAAACACAGAGGTGGGCATGTCTATGATGGTTCTGTCTTCCTGTCTGTTGCCATGATAAAACAGTGTGACCAAAAGTGACTTTAGGGAGGAATCTATTCAGGTTACAGTTTTTGGTCACAGGCCACCACTTAGCAAAGTCAAAGTAAGAACTCAAGAGAGGAACTTGAAGGTGGCCTGCTTGCTATTCCATGCAGCGTTGCCTCCAAGGAAGGAATTCACTTCCCAGAGCAGAAATGTGGCAGGCACCATGACGAATACTGTGTGCAGTCTAGCAGAGAAGTTCACAGTATGAGACAGCTTTTCTTGTCCGGTTCAAGACCACCTGCCTTGGCGGTAGTAATGCCCAAAGTGGGCTGGACCCTCCTACATCAAGGAACAATCAAGACAATTCCCCCAGGGAACATCACACACACACACACACACACACACACACACACACACACACACACACAATCTGATCTAGGCAATGCTTCCATTGAGACTCCCTTAGCTGATCTTAGGTTGTATCAACTTGACAGTTAACATGAACTAGGGCACTGATACAGCCACCACACCGACCACTTCACCGTGAAGTTCTCCATTTGGGTTCAGACCCTGATGGGCACAGGAGACCACATGACATAGTACTGCAGCATTAATATGGAAGCTCACGGGGCCTTTCTGTCAGCACCTCAGAGACCACAGAGCAAATCAGTCCCTTGTCTGTTCACCTAGAGTGACATCACTGAAGAGACCTTAAGAGAGGGCAATAAACCTCCTGTCGATGTGTCTGAACATCATTAGGAAGTTCAAAATCGTCCCATATAAACGGAACACCTGTGGTGACAGACGTTAGTGAGTTCGAACAGTGATGTGGGAGTGATTTCTTATTAATAAAGAAACTGCCTTGGCCCATTTTATTGGTTAGAACATAGGTGGGTGGAGTAAACAGAAGAGAATGCTGAGAGAAAGAAGCTTAGTGGAGGAGTCGCCATGGTTCTCCCACTCCAGACAGACGCAGGTTAAGATCCTCCCTGGTAAGCCACCTCGTGGGCTACACAGAATATTAGAAATGGGTTAGAACAATATGTAAGAGCTAGCCAATAAGAAACTGGAACTTATGGACCAGGCAGTGTTTAAAAGAATAGAGTTTCTGTGTAATTATTTCGGCATAAGCTAGCCATGTGGGCGGCCGGGTGCCAGGGATGCAGCCCCGCCGCTCTTATCCTCTTATCGCTACAGAACAGCGAACCGCAATCCTGTGTTCTAAGTGTCTCCTCCTGAACTGAAGCTTCACAGCACATACGACTTTTTCTCACGTTACAGGAGCACAGGCACTGGGTGCACTCAGCGAAGCCTGTTCCTCTGCTGATATCCAGAAGTGGACCGTAGATGACGTCCATGGCTTCATCAGAAGCCTGCCGGGGTGCTCCAACTATGCCCAGGTAACTTCGTATTTCTGCGAAACTATGAAAACTTGAAACTGTTTAATGTACAATGAGTTTTGTCAAACTTCCTTTTTCCCCTGGAAGGGGAAAATTCCTACTAAAACCCCCGTTTTCTGACACTGTTTCTCATTGGAGAGATGTCTATGACTAGTAGACACAGGTACTGGAGAAGCTCTGGGAAGAAACTATTTAGCTTAATTTTCTATCCTTAGTTTCCTCTCACGAGAAGGTGACTCAGAGGCTAAATATCCAGAAAGAATGAGAAATATTTACTACAGTGCCTAAATAACAGAAATATGTACTTAGTCCTAAAAAAAGACAAAAGGGTCTGAGGAGACAACTCAGTCAGTAGACTGTCATGCAAGCGAACAGACATGTATTTCAGGCCCCAGAACACACGCACATACACACAATATAACACATACATACATACATACATACATACACACATACACACACAAACACACACAAAAGGGGGGGCGCTCAGCATATAAAAGGCTTACTGTAACAGTGTAAGGACCTGAAGTCTTAGCTCCAGAACACTTACAACCAGATGCAGTCATGCACATCTATAATCCAGTGTGCCTAAAAAGAGATAGGAGGTAGAGACATGAGAATGCCCAAAATCATGTGATTTTGGCCTACATCATCAAACAAGAAGACTATCTCAAGTATGGTGGGAGCAGAGGACCAACACCCGAGGTTGTCTCTGACCTCTACACATGCATTGTATGGTGTGCACATCACGTTCACACACATGAATATGTCCATACACACATGCCAAAGTCAGGCATTCTGGTGCCTGCTTGTAACCTCAGCACTGGGGCTTAGGGTAAAAACAATGGATCCTTGGGGCTTGCTAGCCAACCAGACTAATCTGCTTGGCAAGTTAGCAGCGAATGGGAAACCCTGACTCAAATAACAAAGTGGATGGTATCTGAGGAATTACATTCAATTATCTTCAGACCTTTATGTGTGTGCACACATATGAGCACAAACACACAAACAAGAAACCAGGAATAATGGCACACAACTGGAATCTCAGCCCTCAAAAAGCTGAGGCAAGAAGACTGAGAATTTGAGGCAATCCTGAGCTGTACAGTGGGGACTTGCCTCAACAAACGAGCAACAAAGAAACAGTCTTGTTCCTACAACATTACCTGTAGGCTATGCTTGATGTAAGTTGTGCTCTTGTGGGCAGAAAGAAGTCATCCAAACATCAACATTGTGTCCAACTTGAATATCAGTAGCCCAAGAAAGTCTACTACTCGTTTCTAGAAGTTTCTCAAATGTATTTAGGATGACCACATTTTGAAGTCTTCTCCCTTTGGGCTACTGCATGTGACATCAACTACAAGGCCAGCTGCACTGCTAAGCACCCACTGCTACTCTCTGAGAAATGGGGAGATGCCAATGCATTCTGGGTACACAGCCCCAAAGGACTGTTTCCCACACAGTCATCACAGGAACCTTTGCCAAAGATGCCTCCTTGGCTTTGATTCACAGCCCCATCCTTTGAAAGCTTTTGTTTAACTCCCCAGGACTGGGGACTGGTCAGCTCTCCGCCCGCCACCCTTTTCTGGATGCTCAACCACCTTGCCAGCCTTGCACAAATGGAGTCTTTAGAAGATGCCTGGGGTCAGGTGTGGTGGCGTACACCTGGAATCTCTTCACTGTGAAGCGGAGGCAGAAGGACTGTGAGTTCAAAGCCAGCCTCAGCTACACAGTGGGACCTCCCCCTCATCTGGAACAAGCATCCAAACCTCGAGGGAAATAAAGCCACATACGGAGCTCAGTCTTTAGTCACACACACATACTTTGTCAGTGCTGTGCTACTGCTGACTGTTGGGGTGGAAGCGTCACCTCAGTCCCTGGCATCCATTATCCAAACAGTCGGGACCGTTTGGGTGGAAGTTCCATCACAAGCTCCACCCCCTGAGAGTTGTCTCAGTCCAGACTCCACCTCTGAAAAAGCCCGCCAAATGGTGACCCCTCCCCGTGATGCTCAAGGCCACTCCCACAGGGTATTTAAACTGCTCCTCCTCCCCAGAACAAACACCTGGTCTTCCTTCCCTGTCTCCTCTCTAAGGTGCTGGAAGGCCACTTGGGAATGATGGTGTCCATTAAACCTGGGCTTATTCTAATTTTGGTTGATTTGGTCTGATTTGGAGTATTGCATCTGCAGAGAGGTTTATTGGACTTTTCATCTGGAGGTTTATTGTAGTTTGTTGTTGTTTGTTATATTCTCTAAGAAAGAAATTTTAATCAAAAACCAAAAATAATAAATAAAGAGATAAAATGATTTGTGACTTAACTGTTAGGGATGGCCAGGAAACACTGTAACAGTTTATTCTAAGTAAATATCTAGTTCTGGCATATAAAATACTTATCTCTAAAAATATCTGAAATTGATTTTAAAATAATGCACATTTATATTGTAGATTTGGCCCAATCTGCACTAATAAGAAGGATACCCCATGTCTACCATGCCCAAGCTCTGTGTTCAATCCCCAGTACCCCATAAACTCTAGCATGGTGGTGCAAACCTGTAACCCCAGCGCTGGGAAAGTAGAAGAAAGAAGATCAAAATGCCAAGGTCATCCTTGATTGCATAGCCAGTTTTGTGGCCAGACTGGGTTTTATGAGACCCTGTCTCAAAACAACAGGGAAAAAAAAAAAAAAAACGGTAGCTATTCAGAAATTTTTAGTCCCTAACCACAAAGGACTGGTCAACATTGCAGAATGTGGCCAGAAATGTAACCAATATAAGCAACTGGGAGAGGACCATGTGTTTGGTACAGCACAGGCTCCTAGAGAACCATGGAGACAGGATTAAGGGAAAGATGAGGAGCAGAATCTCTTGAGACAAGAATGGCCAGGAAGTGACATGAACGCAAGAGTATCAGGCTGCATCTGATCAGTGGGGCTGTTGGGAAGGAGAGGAGGGCAGGAGTGGAGGCGGAGCGTGTATTGTCATTCCCATCAGCCTGTAGTGCTATGGCAGCCCACTTATGTACTAATGCAACAGCAAAGAGGAGAAGAGGGAGAATACTGAAGGGGTCCCGCTGTGGGCCCCTACAGCTGTGAGCCCCTACAGCTGTGAGCCCTACAGCTGTGAGCCCCTACAGAAGAGATATCGCTGTGAGCCCCTACAGAAGGGATCCCTCTCTGAGCCCCTACAGAAGGGATCTTGCTGTGAGCCCCTACAGAAGGGATCCCACTGGGAGCCCCTACCACGGGGTGGGGTGGGGCAAGAGAAGGAGTTGCAGCAAACTCTTAGATTAACTAGGGAGGGGAAGATGTTAGATCTATTGCTCAGGTTTACAGAAAATTCTACCTACCATTTTCTTTTCCTCTTCTTTCTAAATTAGAAGGTAAGCTCTGAAGTCTGAGGAGAGGGGAGAAGATTTGAAGCTCAGGAGTGAGCCTGGGAGGTTTCTGAGGCAGGATGAAACTGGACATTAGGACTATGGTCGGGCACACTTCTTCACATCCACTTCCTTCCCTGCCTGGATATCTACCTTCCTTCAGCAGGCTCCTAGGTTCCGGGAGGAGGGCATCATGCTAGAGTCAGAGCAGGATCTGCTAGGAAGCCCTGGTGGACAGCTCTTCCCCAGGACAAAGGCTCTCCTTGCCTTTGTCCACCATACACTTGGCACTGCATCTGGCTACATGAGGGGCCATGTTGTCTGTGATGGCTCTTTCCCCATCCCTTTACGCCACCCGTGTTCCCATTTGCTGATTTCCCCGGGACTACATTCACCATGCTGCATCAGGGCTGCACAGTAAGTGAGACACAGATACTGCCCTCAGATAGTTACCCCAGGCTGAAGTGGATCCCACAAACGGAACTACTGAGCATTCCAGATATTATTAAAGACATCATGGCACCGGAGCCCAGACAAACCAGCAACAAAGAGAGTTTTATACAGCTCTGTGCCACCTCCAAGCAGCCTTCTGTATGCACATACTCCAACACCAAACCCTCTGTGTAGGAGACACTGACTTTACTTCAAGACTCGGCAACCAGGCTAATGATTTTTGGGTTTCTTCAGGTATTTAAGGATCACGCAATTGATGGAGAAACACTGCCCCTCCTCACCGAGCAGCATCTTCGAGGCACCATGGGGCTGAAACTAGGACCGGCACTAAAAATTCAGTCTCAGGTATGGCGACTGCACACACGTTAGTACACAGCAATGATAAAAGCCCAAGAGACACGGGTCACATCATGGTGTTGTCATATTAATATGTAGAATACTTATTTAATCTCCTCTGTGGCCTGTCCCCCTCTGTAACTGAAGATGTGGTGGAAGTGAGGCCAGCTGAATGTGGAAGGGTAGCACACACTTCTAGATGTGGCGGGGAGGCGGTATGCGGCGGTGTGCTGGTAAGCGGTTGGCGGGTCTGTCTCTTTATGAAGAGAAACAGGCCTGACCTGTAGCTTCCATAGTATCAATGACCCCTACAGACTGACAAATTCATCAGTGTCGGTGGATACAGAACTGGGAAGAGACACATTGCAACACCTCCTTTCTGAGTACACCGTATGTAACAGGCATGGTGTATCTCAGGAGTAAATATCCCTAAGAACATAGATAGCAATAAACAGTAATTATAGATAGATAACTTTAAATCAAGTAGCAATGTGCAAATGGATATTTTTCTCCTGCCCGCTTGTTTCCAAATACCCAGCAGTTGCTTCCCAAATAATTGACTTGGAGACTTAAGTTAATAAATTATAAATTAAATTAATAAATTATAAAAGCTGGACCAATAAACTCAGGCTTATTACCAACTAGCTCTTACATATTAAGTTAGTCCACATGCCTTATTTACACTCTGTCACTTGTTGCTGCTTTATTAGCACAGTACATCCTGCTCCCTCTGTGTCTGCCTGGTGACTCCTGACTCCGCCCTTCTCCTTCCCATCGTCTGTAGTTTGGCAGTCCCGCCTATACTTCCTGCCTGGTTGCTGCCCAATCAGCGTTTTATTACAGCAATTGGAGTGGCAAATCTTTACAGAGCACAGGAGGAGTATTCCAAGGAGCAATGAGATCTAAATATTTATTAATTCCATTTGTCATATAATTTACTTAACTTTAGGCTTATTTAAGTTTTAACGATGACATGTTTTTAACAACTAGCTTGTTAAAAAGAATAAAAAGGTAATAATTGGCTCTCGAGAGCTGGGTGGGCCAACTCCAGCACCATCAGCTGTCGGTGATGACTTCACAACCAAATTCCTCTGCTTCTTCTCCCTGCTTCTTTCTGTTCTTCCCAAACCAGAGTTACTCACATGCCGTGAAAGGTGACTCTTTATACCTAAGGCAAACCACACCATTCCTCTGCTGCAAACCCTGTGGTAGCTCCCCAGTTTCTTCTGAGTCCAGGGGAAAGTCTAGCCTTCACACTCGGTTCAGCAGCGCAGCTCTTCCTTCCCCCGCTGCCAGTAGCACCTCCAGACACCTGCTCTCTTGCTGCTGGGGCTCCTTGAACCCCTTCAGACATATTCTCTGCTAGGGCACTCGTCAGCTCTGGAAAGTCCCTGCCTAGTATCCTCACTCTTGGTCCCCTCATCTTTTGGAAGTTTTTGCTTGTTTGATTTTGCTTTCTTATTTATTTTGTTGAGGTTTATTTTGTTGAGGTTGATTTTTTTTATTCTGCTTTGTTCTGAGACAGGGTCTCACTCTATATCCCAGGACAGAATCAAAGTCACAGAAAATCTCCTGTCTCAGCCTTCCTGGTGCTGTTCTACAGTCTAGAGCTAGCAAGCTTAGTTCTTACCTTCATTTTTGTTCAATTGCACCTCCTCACCGAGGCTTGCTGTACCCACCTTATTTAAAGCCGCACCCCACCCTCCCAGACTGCTGATGTCTCTCTCTGCTCGTTTTTTCTCATACACTTATACCCCGATCATAAACAGATCTATCGGTCATATGCAGTTTTAATTGTTATTTCCCTCTGTCCCCTTTAGAATGCATGTTTTAGGAGAGAAGGAATCTTTACTCTTTTGTGAGCTCAGAGCATACAAGCTTTTCTAATAGATCAATTTCTTTTTTAAAGAGTGGACTGTCTCAAATGAAACAAAAAGCCAGCAATTGGTGTGCAGCTAAATTTATGCAGGCCTGCCTGTGTTTGCCAGAAATATTTACATCAGGAACTAGAACTTCAGAATGTCCTTTCAGGGCCGGAGAGATGGCTTGGTTGGTAAAATGTCGCTACATGAACTTGAAGAACTGAGTCTAGGTCCTCAGCACTTGTGGAAAAAACAAAACACTGGGCAAGGTGACATATACCTGTAACCCTAGGGTGGC
This sequence comes from Alexandromys fortis, assembly GCF_014885135.2. NCBI lineage: Eukaryota > Metazoa > Chordata > Mammalia > Rodentia > Cricetidae > Alexandromys > Alexandromys fortis. The sequence continues at coordinate 206,389 of NW_026068183.1, forward strand.
AGAAAACAAAATCACTGGGCACCATGGCATGTACCTGCGATCCTCGCATGGCAGAAGGCAGAGGCTCCCAGAAGCACATTGGCCACCTGGACTTACCAAACCCACCACAGCTTCAGTGAGAGGCTTTCACTGGAATATAAGGCAGGAAGCAACAGAGGAAGACAGCATGGACCGCTGGCCTCCACATGCACCCCCTCATATACATGAACATGTACACATAAACACATACACACCCCAACTTTTAAAAGAAAGAATATTCTGCCACTATCATTTTTGTTTGCCTAAAATTTTTAGAATATGGGAGTTCTTTATTTTTAATTCTCTGTGAATAGGTTCTATTTCTACACGTGGCATCCTGTATGTGCCTAGTACCCATGGGAACCAGAACAGAGCACCAGATCTCCTGGAACTGGAGTTACAAGACACTTGTGAGGTGCCTTCTAGGTCTGAGGATTGAACTCGGGTCCTCTAGGAGAGCAACGAGTGCTCTAAGCCCCCGAGCCATCTCTCCGGGCTGGAAGCTATTCAGCAGAGCACAGTAGCACCAAGATGTTATTACAGGATTTAGGACACCAAGGAAAAAAGGCAGTTTAAGTCCAACCTCAGAATAAAAGAGAAAGAAAGGACTTCTGCTGTGAACATCTCCACACCTAAGGTCGTTGCCAGGATTCTGTTGTGGGCTTTTTTTGTTTGCTTGTTTCTTTTAGAAGTAGTGAAGTCGTAAAAATAAGACAGAAAGTTTACCCTGCTCTCCCAGTGTCAGCACAACATCTGCCATAACAGGACTTGTCATCGGAACTAAGAACTGACACTGATAACAGTGTGGAACTATTTTTCAGTGATTTCTTTTTGTTTAGCAAGAACAGTATCTCTCTTGACATACTTACAGAAAGTTTACAGGTCAGTTCTGCTGGACTTTGATTTGCTGTTGTTCCTCTCTGGGTCCCCAAGTGATAGCTTTTCCTCCCTGAATGCCAGCAGAGTGTTAGATCCCAGGTACCATCTGCCAACTGGGGAAGACCCCATCAGTAGCAGTCGTCAATCAAAGGAGACAGTATGAAGTTCTTGTCACTGGGAACCAAAGTAGCAGAGTTGGAAGGCTCTGGGGATTCAGAGGACAAACAAGCAAAAGTTTGCCATTGACTAAGATAATAAGGTCTAGGTACCCAAGAGGGAAATTGAGAACAATCCCCATGATCTTGGACATGAACAAGAATAAAGAACCACCCTGCTGCCAGGATGGAATCCTAGAGGATGAGTCTGAGCTGGGCATGCAAGGGAAGAAGCAGAGGAACCAGAAAAAAAAATGGAAATTTGGAGCCAGTAGACACCCAGTTTACAGCTCTAATATCCCATGACTCTAAACCAAACAAGACCTACCACATACCAGAAGCGTGACCTCCTCCATCTATATAGATGCTCTGTGTCTGAAATTACCTCAGCCTTCCTCCCCCGCCCCCCATGATTAGTGCAGGGTTAGTTATCAAAAGAATCCAGACTTAATTTCTATAATTATTTTGTCTTTAAAGGTATCTCAGCATGTGGGAAGTACGTTCTGGAAGAAAATTCCTTCACTCCCCACCCATGCAAGGCAAGAATTTGATCATCCAGCAGACGCATCCCCTCTTGTGGATATTGACTCCTGAGTGAAGGGTTGAGCATTCCTTCTTCCCCGGATATAATGATTCCTAAAAGAACTGAGCAAGACAGTTTGAGAAATTAAAAATAATCAGAGACAAATAAGTCACTCCCAGTTTTCTAGAGTTGCAGGTGTTACCAGCAATGTGTGAAAGCTTCCTGTGGCCACGTGGGGGACATGGAGAGGAAGCCCATGCTCCTAGCATTGTCTTGGGAGGATTTCACCCAACAGGCTTCTTTCCTGCCAAGATGAAGCCACCAAGCACCAAGGTTCTGGAGAATTGTCCTTAGAAGAAAATGCTAACAGGGATGAGAATTTACAAACATCTTGCAAGCTACAGTCTTTGACACCTCTGTGAAGTCTTGGCCCACAGCCTGAAGCCCGCTCAAAAGACCCTGGTCCAGGCTCTCAGCCATGCCTCTGCAGGTCCGTTCCTGACCACAGAACTGCTACAGCAAACAAGCTTTTCTCAAATGTTGTGTTTGGAGTCATTTCACACCCATGGAGAATCTAAACACACAGATCTCACCTAGTGACACAAAGAGCACACTACTGAATCCACTTTTGATCTGGACGGTGGAGTCCAAAATCCTTTCCACAGAATCCTTGCTGATTTACTTGGGTTCTGCTGCCTTTTGTTTTTCCCCAAAGACAATTATTTTTATATAAAACTATATTATGACATTTCTGTGTACATGTTGACATCAGTGTGGCTTTAGACTTTGACACTAGAAAGGAGAAGGCCAATAGAGACATTGAGGGCTTCAGTCTCAGACCGTGGACGTGTCTCATGTGTGACGTGCAAGTGGAGAGGGGGTTACTGGAGTGGGAGGGCATCCAAGGGCCAAGGGGCTGGAGACAGAGGATGAAAGAGCAATGAAAATACTCTGTGTTTATAGCAATACTGACGAATATCTTGCATATCACCATAGAACCTTCATCTAGTGATTGATGGAGATAGAGACAGAGACCCACACTGGAGCACTGGACTGAGCTCCCAAGGTCCCAATGAGGAGCGGAAGGAGGGAGAACATGAGCAAGGATGTCAGGCCCACGAGGGGTGCACCCACCCACTGAGACAGAGGGGCTGATCTATTGGGAGCTCACCAAGGCCAGCTGGA
>NW_026068183.1:209552-211812 GCF_014885135.2 Alexandromys fortis
AGGGGGGAGGGAAATGGGAGGAGGGGGAAACTTTTTTTTTCCTTTTCTCAATAAAAAAAATAGTCCGTTTTTGGAAATCTCATTATCAGACCAAAACCTTTGTGAGTTAATTTTAAAATTAATTCTAAAAGCCCTTTCATATCACCAAACCTGTGAATTTCTGGCTTAATCTCTTGATCCCTTTGCTGAGGGTCAATGAGAACAAAGAAATACCCACAAATTTCAGAATTTTATTAATTTTGCTTAAGATGACAATAATCTGGAGGATAGCAAGCATTGGGATTTTGATTAATGTAACTTGCAGAACCTCAGTCTCTTTCCAGTTTTAACTCATCTAACCCTCAGTGTAGAGAACTATCTGGACATGTTACCTGCTAGGAGTCCCAGGCTCCAGAAGGTCCATGAAATGCCCACTGTGGCATAGCAGATGCTGGGGAAAGAGGTAAAAGCTATCACTTCATTGATTCTCTGGTGTGGTAAAGGGATCACAGCTTCAATCCACATCATAAATTTCTTATTCCTGCTAAAGAATCTGTCAGGCTGGGACTGCCTGATTCGAGCGGATGTGTGTCAGTGTTGCTCAGAGGAAGACACTCAGATGCGCCAGCCACATCTACACCAAAAGCACTCAGCTTAATTTTAGATCCTTGCATTTAACAAAGGAATCAGAGATGGTAACAGAAGTCTGCCTGGCTCTGACAATTCTTGATCAAAAAGGAGACTGAAATAATCTGCCCAAGAAGCTCCCTGCTCTCTTTCAAGTTAGAATCTACTTTATATTTTAAAAATTACAATTGTTTATTTTATTTTATGTGGAGGAGTATTTTGCCAGCATGTACTTGTGTGCACACAAGCATGTCTGGTGCGCTCAGAGGTCAGAAAGGACATCGGATCCCCTGACACTGGACTTATGAAAGGTTGTCAACCACCATGTGCATGCTGGGAATCAGTCTCCCATCCTCCACAAAGCCAGTGCTCTTAAACCCTGAGCCATCTCTCCAGCCCCTACTGGGTGCTATTTAACAAAAGGGCTACTTCAGTGACTGGGATTGTTAGGATTATGCTGGCCTGCCCTGTCACCTAGCCAGCCCAGGGACCTATGACTGCTTCATCAATACACAGGTGGAAGTCTTTTTAAGAAGACAAGCCCTGCCCACTCCTGTTCTTTCTTCCCACCAATCAAGTTCATCTTGGCCCTCTCCAGTCTCTCTCTCTCTTTCTGCTGATCTTCTGAAGAGGCTGCTATCTGTCTCTCTCTGTCATCCCTCTTCTCTCTCCTCTGTAGACAGAGACTGCACATTTGTTTCCTGGCTGCCCCAACTCGAATAATGATGCAGAAACTATTTTAATTACAACACTGTTTGACCTATTAGCTCAGGCTTCTTATTAACTAACCCTTACATCTTAAATTAACCCACTTCTATTATTCTGTGTATCACCACAAGGCTATAACTTACCAGGGAAAGTAGTGTGGGACTCTTTTATTATAAATTGCAACACTCCTCCTCCCCCTCCCCTTCTTTCATATCCCTCCCTTCCTCCCCCCTATTCTCCCAATACCCTCTTCCTAAATAAGACTCCATACTCCCCAAGCTCTCTCTGCATGGTAATCCTGTTTCTTGCTCATGTTCCTTACTGGCCATGAGACCCACCAAGGTCCCACTCTGGTGGTATCATATAGGGATGATTTTGAAGGCTGAAATTTTCATTTACATTATTGCATCATTCACTATATTATTGCTGTGAAGAGATACCAATGCCAAGGCAACTCTTACAAAGGCAAGCATTTTGTTGGGGACTGGCTTACAGTTTCAGAAATCTGGTCCATTACCATGACGGCAGGGAGCATGGCAGCAGACATGGTGCTGGGGAAGCTGTTGAGAGTTCTACATCTGGATCCACAGCAGCAGGAAAGGCAGTGAGTGACACTGGGCCTGGCTTGAGCTTTTGAAACTCACAGCCTACCCTCAATGATATTTCCAACAAGGTCATGCTTCCTAATCCTTTTCAAATAGTGCTACTCTAAGAACCCGAATTATAGGCTCAATGTCCTTTATTTATGGCTAGAAATCAAATATGAGTTCTTAGAGAAGCTAAATAAGAAGGAGAACCCAAAGAAAATCATATAGGCATCCTCCTGAATATTAACCTTCATCAGGCGATGAAAGGAGACAGAGACCCACATTGGAGCACAGGACTGAAATCTCAAGGTCCAAATCAGGAGCAGAAGGAGAGAGAGCACAAGCAAGGAACTCAGGAC
>NW_026068183.1:212171-238394 GCF_014885135.2 Alexandromys fortis
GGTGGGGAAGAGACAGAAATCTTAAATAAATAAATAAATAAATAAATAAATAAATAAATAAATAGAAAAAAATAAATAAAATCTTTAAAAAAAAACAGTGCCACTCCCCCATGACTAAACATTCAAAGACAGCGGCCTGTGGCGGCCATTCTTATTTAAACCACCACAATTATCATACAGAATTTTCAATTTAGATATTGTATGACATTTTTGTCTGTCTGTCCATTTGTGTGTCCATCACAGTGAGTGAAAGTCAGAGGGCAGCTTGCAAGAATCGCCTGTCTTCCTCCTACCATGTGACTCTTGGAGATCAAAGTCTTGTGAGTCAGCTTTGCTGGTTCTTCACCTGCTGACCCATCTCGCTGGTCCTAGGACACAGGTTCAATTCCTTCTCTAATGCTACATTGATCTTGAGCACACTCCACTCTCAATAAGCATAAAGTCAACGATAAATCACAACAATAGAGAACCTCCTTTGTTGGAAAATCAATCACAGGAAGAATTATTTGATAAACAAGATGTTACTACTTATGGAATATTTTGTTCAGGGGAATTGAATAAATCCTCCTAAAAGCATCAGAACTACAGAGAAGAAATAAGACAAGGTCTTGCAATGTAGACTAGTCTGGTTGCAAACCTGCAATCCTTTTCCCTAAAGTGGCGTTCTGGGGTTACAAGTGCACCCCATCATTTACAGCAGTAGGTTTTTCAATCTGCACACAGGCATTTCACTACAAATGTAAGGAAGTTTTGTTTACAGAGAGTTGAGGCCATTCACTGTCCTTGTCCAGCCTTTTCTCTGGAAGGCGAATCCCTCTTTCCACAAGTCCACTCAAAGCCAAAGGTCTCTGATTTGTCTGCTAACAGCCGTGAGGTGTCATTGTGTGACTGTGAGAAGCTAATTTCACCTGTAAAGGAGATGATTCATGTGAACATTGCTGGGTGTCATTTTTAACATGCTTGTAAATGGTGAGCACGCTTTTTAAAAATTATCTCTCTTAATACATTTGGAATCTTTGGCCTATTCTCCAGTGATTTTTATTTTGATCGTTGTAATTTTTAAGTGTACTAAGCTGATTGTTAAATTTAATTAAATGATTATTTTATTCCTAATGTTATGAAGATATTCTCATCAAACATAATAAGACAAGAGATTCAAACATCTTTTCACTGCTTAAAACAAATTATTATTATAGTCCCAGTATAGATTAGTATAGATTGGTGGGAAAGTAGGAAGACAAGCTACAATGTATACATTTCTATTTGTTTTCAAATTATCTGGGGGAAAAATTATTGATACCTTTCCCCAAAACGGCTATCAAATTAAGCTAGTTGGCCTGGGGATGGGATGTAGCTTAGTGGCAGAATACTTAATTAGCATGCTTAAGACCCTCCATTGTGAGTACCTAAAAATGTTTTAGTAAAATTAAACTAAATATTCTGTAGTAACTATTTAAATGTGTCCTTTTTAACACACGCAGTGTTGAAAGTCTCTCGCCAACACTTTCAAAAACAGCTGAGAAACCATTAGAATAGTTGGCCTACAATTCATCTGCGCAGCAGAGACTTGGGGAACCAGGATGAGTGTGGCGGGAAGCGCATGAAAGGGGGCAAGTGCATTCTACCTCCTCAGAGCACACGGTCCAGGAGACGCGTGTGTCAGGGCACTTACTGTAGGTAGGAATAGTCTGTGTGTGAGTGCGTGTGCGTGTGAGCAGCTAAATCAAATTTAAGGAAGAGCATATCAGATAGGCACAAATTCTTTCTTCATCCGTTCCCTCAGCCTCGTCTCGACTATGCAATAGGTAATAAAATGTGACTAGCAATCTCGGGCAGCTCTCTGCTTTCCTTCTGAAATCGCTGGGCTTCTACACACTTCTTTTTCCTTTCGCAGTTGCACTGAAGCTGCTGCCACAGTCTAACATTGGTTCAGGGTCCTGACACTGAAGCCACCACCGCAGTGTAACAATGGTTTCAGGTCCTTTAATACTTAGAAATCCCTCAGTGGTCAAGTCGGCTGCCTGGGTTTTTCTCAAAACCACTCACTTAATTGAGCAGGAAAATTGGTAAATATCCAAAGCACAGGGAACAGAATGAATCAGTAAACATTTATTTATTATTTTATACAGATTTGAGAGGCCCACCAGCGGTTCTGAAGCATGGTTCTAAACAAGACTAAGATGCAGCATTTTCAGTCCTTGAAGAGTATAAAAAGAGTCATTATTCCAGGCCTGATCACTTTTCTTGTACTAAAGGCATAAGATACAAACATTGCTAGATTTTATTTCCACCAATTCTTTAGTAAAATGGTATTCACAAAAGTATTCAAAACACCACTTACTATTCAAAATACTTCCCTGCTCTTCAGAAAATATCTTTGTGTTGTTGTTGTTGTTTTGTGTTGTCTTTTTCCTTTTTAACAGTATTCAGGATCAAGCCCATGACCTCATATATGTTAGGCTAGCATTCTATCCCCCAACCTACTCTGTCCCCAATCCTGAGAACTTTCCCAAATTACTAGTTTAATTGGGCTACTTCTTAGAAGGTATTAGTTACTAGCACCGTAAATCATTAATTGAGGGGCTTTTTTTTAAATTAGGATAATACAAATTTTATTTAAAAATTCACAAACATTAACATATGAAAGAGAACTGAGTCTGGGTAGATGCTATAAAACAGTAACTTTAAAAACAGTATTTTTAATTTGTGCTGTCAACTCTCATCCTTTGAGTTGCTACCCACCAAGAACAGTGATGGACTTTAACTTCTTTATACTCCTTTAAAGTATCTAAAAACCTAAATATTCCATAAGTGAGACTGAAAGATTGAATAACGCAAGGTGATCTCTCTATGTTATAATCATCATAAAAGTCATCTCTTTATAAACCATGGCTCACATCCCTCAGCCCTTTGGAAAACAATGGAGTAGGGTCTAGAGCAGTAATGCGTATGCCCATGGTTCTCCAGGTCCTCTGTCCGTCACGGTTACTGCCCATAAGGCTGATTTCACTAGACTACTTCAAACAGCCTCCCTTCCCTTGAATTTCACTCAGGTTCAGACATGTGTGGTTGTCTGAAAGAAAATGGCCCTCAAAGAAAGTGGCACTACTAGGAGGTGTAGCCTTGTTGGAGTAGGTGCGGTCTTGTTAGAGGAAGTGTGTCATCATGAGGATGGGCTTTGAGGTCTCTTTTCTCAAGTTTCACTCAGTGTAACTGTCAGTTGACTTCCTGTTGCCTCTGAGTCAAGATGTAGGACTGATGTGGGATGTCCTTGTGTATATGTGTTGTGTTTATTGGTTGATGAATTAAGGTGTTTGGACCAATGACATAGCAAAGTAAAGCCAGGCAGGAAATCAAAATAGAGGGGGCAGGGTGATATCAAAAAGATGACATGTAGCTGCAAAAGGAGACAGACACCAGAACTTTACCAGGTAAGTCACAGCCCTGTGGCGATACACAGAATAATAGAAATGGGTTGATTTAAGATGTAAGAGCTAGCTAGGAATACACATAAAACATTGGCCAAGCAGTGTTGTAATTAATACAGTTTCTGTATGGTTATTCGGGTCTGAGCAGCTGGGAAATAAGCAGTCAGTCTCTGGTTACATAATGACACCCACTGTTCAGCAACATACATCTGCATGATGCCTAAAAAACTTTTAAAGAAAGCACTTCTAGATCCACAAAAATGGGAGTCACTTGGAGCTTCTTGGTATCTGCATTTTTTTCAGACAGGCTGTGTTTGCTGGCAGCGAGCAGAGGCGTGGCTCCTTTAAAAAAATGTTTCCTGACTGAGCATTAGCAGTAGAAACTGTGAGGCTTCTTTAAGAAATGGCTTATTGGTTCATGCTGGCTGCATAAACAGCTCTGACTCTTTTGGGAGGTCCTGTACTTAAATGGAGTTTGTGAGTAGCATGATACTAGTTGCTTAATGGTAATAGAGACCTGCTATGTCCCTGGCACTGGGGCGGTGAGCGTGGCTTGCAGAAGCAGTGAACATATATATCTCCACCATGTTGGACTGGACAGAAAAAACAGGCAGGTCTGGGGAGTGGGTCATAACCACATTGTCCACTTAGCATTAAAAAAAGGTGCTCCTGTTAGTAAATGATTACAGATATGCAATAAAGACAGATTCAGATAGAAATAAACCTATGAACAAATCATAGTGTGTTTTAAAAATGTACATAGGCTTGGGAGAGAAAAGAAAGAGAATATAGACAATTATAAAAAGAAATAGTTTTAAAGAGTAAAACAAAGTCTTCTTAAAGAGACAGTAAAAGTAATATAAAAGAGTAGAGAAAGTCATAGATTAAAAGAGTAAAGAAAAATAAGCCACAGAAAGAGGGAATATATACAGAGTCTGGATTATGTATATTATTATGGTTTTTTAAAAATTTTTTTGACTGCAGAGAGACATTTGATTTGGGGCTGCTAAGTTAAACCAACATAAAGGTTTCTTGATTTTAAAATTTGACCCTAATGATATGTTACTTTGGGGAAAAGGTTCTGCTTTTGTTTCTGCAGAAGATGAGAAACTATGGATTCCTTCCAGGCTAATGTGGTTAGGTGGAACAAGATCCCCAAGTAAAGGCTTCTGTGAACCCTAAAAACACTTTGCCTAACAGACAGCATGAAGCAGTTTGGAGAAAAGTGTGCCCAGATTTCCAAAATGATTGTTTATAAATGTTTGTTTTAATTTAAAGGGAGATATGACATGGAAATGAATATTTTTGCTTTGGTGTGGATCTCCATCTATTGATACTTTTTTTTGGATTTTTGAGACAGGTTTCTCTGTAGCTTTGAATCCTGTCCTGGAACTAGCTCTTGTAGACTAGGTTGGCCTCAAACTCACAGAGATGTGCCTGCCTCTGCCTACTGAGTGCTGGAATTAAAGATGCCACAACCACCTGGCTTATTGATACAAATTTTACATTGATTTTGTTACACTGTGTATATGTATTTTTGCTCTTGTTTAAGGTATTGTGTTCATGCAGCTCATTTTAAAATGTAATGTATAAATAAAAATTATATAGATTGATAGTCATGTTAGTTATATTTTCTAGATATACAGAGATATATTTCAGTTACATATGTTGACTTCAACACTTCAAAGTCCTATGGAATATGGAATTTAAAATGTTTTAAAAACTTAGACTTTTCTTGACAGTAAGATATGTCTGCTCTGGCAGCACCAATTGCTTTAGAGAAGTTGATGGGCATTGAAGAAACTCTTTATGGAATTTGCCTTCAATGTGACAAGGCTATCCATTTGGGCAAGACACTGCTCTTGCCTGTACTGCTTAATGGTATGCTGTATGAACTGGATATTCAGGACCCACAGAAAAGTGACTAATAAACTTTCCAAAAGATGGGACAGTACTTAAGCATTCATGTTTCACAGAAGAAACTGCCAGATATTCTTCAGGACACAAAGGAAAGCAACTGATAAACTTTGCCATTACAAGGCAGAACAAATCTTCAACTTTCCTGCTTCATGGAAAAGTCTGCTGGATACTCTGGGCCTATAGGCTGAAAACGGATGCCCCAACATTACAGAGAAACTTTGGGTGACTGTCCAAGGAGCAAGATGACTCTCTCAGTTCTAGAACTTTGGAAGTTGTTTACAATGCACTTTCTTTTTACTTAGGTCATATTATATCCTTCTGGGGTTTTTGAAGAGTTGAAGACACATAGTTATAGTTTTCCTTAGTTATGATAAAGGATAAGTTAGATATAAAACTTTAGACTCACAAAAATAGGACAGATGATAGAGTATTTTTTTAATTTGCCAAGTATAAATGAACTAAATATTGTAACTATAATTGTTGCTTGATAACTGTTTTGTATATGTAATTTTACTATGTTAAAGTTAAAACCTTTTTTATTTAGATATAAAGGGGAGTTGGTGTGGAATGTCCTTCTGTATATGTGTTGCATTTATTGGTTGATGAATAAAGCTTTTTGGGCTAATGACTTAGCAGATTAAAGCCAGGCAGAGAAGGGGAATTCAAAGAGATGCCATGTAGCTGCTGAAGGAGGCAGATGCTGGAACTTTACCTGGTAAGCCACAACCTCGTGGTGATACACAGAATAATAGAAATGGGTTAATTTAAGATGTAAGAGCTAGCTAGGAATACACATAAGCCATTGGCCAAGCAGTGTTATAAATAATATAGTTTCTGTGTGATTATTTGGGACTGGGCAGCTGGGAAACAAACAGTCTTGGCTACATAGGACTCTCAGCTGCAATACCACGTCTGCCTGCTGCTGCTATGCTCACCGCCATGACCATAATGGACTGAACCTCTGAACTGTAAATTAGTGCCTCAATTAAGTGCTTGGAATCATAATTGCTCCTGGCAACACCAATATATTCCCCAGAGAATGTTGGGCACCAAAGACACTCCACTTGGAGCTTGTTTTCTTCTTGGCCAAAATAGCCTTTGGGAAAGGAGCTGCCCATGCCTCGACCACTGACAAAATGCACAGTGTCTGGACTGGACAAGCAGGAAACAAGAAAAAAGATTGCCAGATCTTGCCAAGACAGGGTAAGATGGTTTTGGAATTTTTCCTGCCTCTGAAAATGGCCTGTCAATTACTCTAGAGCTTAGCCAAAGTTGGTTGCTCTAACGTTGCAAATGAGACTTTGGGGGATTGCCCAAGTAGCCAATTGTCTCTGTCATCTACTACACATTTTAGAAGCTGCTTGATTCCACTTCCTGACTACTCAGTTAATATTGTGTCCCTTATCGGGCCCTCAAAAGGGTTAAAGATTAGATAGTCATAGTTACTTTCCTCTCATGACTTAGCCAAGCTATTTCTAATACAAGACTAAGACTTCTTAGGATAGAATAATTATTGAAATATTTAGCATGTGTTTCTTGCTTAATATTGTTTATGCTGGTAGTGATTATAATTTTATACTTGATATCTGTTCTTATTGTATATAGTATTGCATTGGGTTTGGAACTCTCTTATTTAGACCAAAGGGGGAGGGGATGGGAAACCCCCTTTAGCCAATGGCCTTTGAGAGGCTGAACCAGGTTGGGAGTGGTACCAAAAAGCCCATGGGTCTGCCCATTCTCTCCCTTCCTGCTTGCCACTCCTGGATGCTGGTTTCCATTCCTGTTCCCCGTTGTGATCTGTGAGTTCCCCTTTAATAAAGAACCCCTTATAACTTGTTTGAAGCTAGTGTGGGATTCCTTTATTCGCATTTCCCTCCTTCTGATTCGTTCCCCTTCAATGGTGTCTCTTCACAGCAATAAAAACCTAACTGAAATACTGTGGGAACCAACAAAAGATCAAAGCAGAAGGAAGAAAGAGAAGGGAGTAGTAATTTCTTCATCCCACTCTTCCTCCTTCAAAAGCTCACAGCTCCAGCCCAGGGGTCTCTCCACTTCCTTTCAGACCTAGGTCTGAGAAGGCTGCCAGATTGACGGTTTCTAGTGGCCTTCCCAACACCCGGGCAAGTATGTGTTACTTGGATACTGCTGGAACCTGCCTCAGACTGCAGGTAGAAAGTCAAACTCAGGTGTAGATAGCAAACAGTTGATTGAATCACATAACTGAAAGATGCAGACATCTATCTTCAAGTAGCTCGAGTGGTGTCCTCAAAGTTTTCAGAACTAAAGGAGACAGTCAGACTGTCACTTTAATTATAGGGTCATAAGTCTGTGTGCCCCTAATTTCAGCATCGTCAGAAGAGGCAGCAAGAGGCTGAAGATAGGCAGCAAGCCGCAAGCAACTTCGACAACACTGAGGACCTGAAACATGGAAGCACCAACTACCTGCGTCATCGTCATGTGGGACCAGATGAAGACAAGAAAAAATGGTGTGAAGGCACAGACGGTCTTGCCGGCTAGAGAGGGGAGGAATGAGGAAGAGAATGGACAGGACCAGCCTGGGAGGAGAGCTGCGGCAGCAGGAGGGGAAGGAGCAGAAAATTAAGTAAAGATCTTTCTTGCGACTAGCACTGTAGGCCTCGTGGATAACTGGAAGGACCAGGACCACGGCCCCAGCGGCGGTGGCCAAAAGAAAAAAAGCAGAGGAGCCAGTCAGAGCGGGAACGAGGGATTCAGAATCTGAAGCGTGCGCCAGTGTGGCGGTCCTGTGTTTAGCCCGTGAGAGTGCAGATGCCTGGACGACACCCCAGTTTTGCCCTTTTGCAGCTGCAAGGACTGGAGAGCATTTCCCAGCGCAGTCACTACCTCAGCCCTCCAGAAGCAACATGTCTGATGAGATGCATGAGTGTGATTGAAGCCAGAGTACAGAAATGGCTTTGGAAGATGAGAGAACAGTGCAGGAGCTATAAGATGCTGTAAACGCTCAGAGGTGCTCCTCCTGCTTCCCAGAACATCTTTCTCTGAAGATTGTGGAAGAGCCCTAGAAAGTCACCTTTGTTCAAGAGCCAGATGCACATGCAATTTGGCTGTCCCAAATTCCTTTACTACAAACAAAACAAACAAACAAAAAACCAGAGGCCGGTGGCCCTGACAATAGGTGCTAATACTCATTTCTTGTCCAAGAGGTCACAGATCAGGCAAGACAGGTAACTAAAGGTGGTAACAATCTCTCTCACACACATTCTGGCCATTGCCCAACTAGGGCTTCATGAAGCCACAGCTTTAGACGAGAGGCCACCAAAGTCACAAGAACACTGAAGCACTATACAGCAGATGTTTTGGCCCAGTAGTGATACTGTAGCCAAATACCTGAGTCTGGGTGATTGATAGGTAGAGGAATTTATTTCTCACATTTGGAAAGTTGGGAAGCCTGAAACAAAGATTCCCATGGCTTTAAGGTCTCACAGGGTTCTTTCTTTGCTTCTAACAAACACAGTGCAACCATGGTTCAGGGTCCTGCCACTGAAGCCACCGCCACAGTGTAACCATGGTTCAGGGTCCTACCACTGAAGCCACCATCACCACAGTGTAACCATGGTTCAGGGTCCCACCACTGAAGCCACCGCCACAGTGAAACAAATGGAACTTTCTTGCTGTGTCCTTACAAAGATAAACAGAGAGTAAAAAGGGCTAAACTCTTTTCCAGAGACCTTTGAGGGCATAAAGCCCTTCAGCGATGACAGAGCCCTCATGGCCAGGTTCTGATAGGGTGACAATCAATATATCTTCACTTTTCTCATTTGTGAGATGAAAGCCTTTAACACCTCTAGCCATTAATATTCTATGCTATATTTACCCACATACAAACTTGTATATGTGCATTTGTGTATTTATTTATGTATGAAGAAAAAGGCAGGGACATGTGTCTTGGTGCCACTATCAGCTACTTGGAGCCACAATCCAGGGCAGGTCCCATGCCCAAGAGTCAGCACAAAACAAACTCTGGTATTGGGGGAAATTTCATGTTTCATTTTGCTTTGTTTTTTTGTTGTTGTTATTGTTGTATTTATTAATAACAAGTTTTATTTTCATTTTTGTATTTCTTAGTTTGTTTTTTGTCTCTTTTTTTAAAAAAGAGAAACAGAGAAAGAAAGAACATGAGTTGGGTTGATATGGAGGCAGGGAGAATCTGGAAGGAATTAGGGGAGGGAGAAGTATGAAAAAAATATTGTATAAAAGTTTTTTTCAATTAAAAATTTTGATAACTGGGGGGGGCACAACCAACCAGCAGTTGCTTTGTCCATGTGGACTTAAACTGGCAGAGGACACAGCTGCCCCTCTTCCCTCAGACTTGTTGGTTTGGGTGGGCACAATCAACCAGAAACCTGCCCAGTGACTCTAGCACATGGTGGGCAGGCCCCATCATACCAAGGGCCACCCAAGGTTTCTAGGCCCAGGCACGGGAGAGAGGAAAGGCAAGAACTCCACGCCATGCCTTAAGACTTGGGCAATCAGGACTCAACCAAGCACCTCCTGTGACCCACCCAAGAGCACTACCGCCAAGCTGTTGGGCACCATTGTGTTGAGAGAGTAGAGTGAGAAGGCAAGAGAGGGAGAGGCAGAATGGCTTGAGGTGATGTTGGTGAGGAACAAGGCTGTCATTAATGACCTGCTGGTCTCCTGAGTCCAGGGGATGTCTAGTCCTGGGGTATGGCCAAGGGCCGTGTCTTTTTTATTTATTTATTTATTATTTATTTATTTATTTATTTATTTATTAAAGATTTCCGTCTCTTCCTCGCCACCGCCTCCCATTTCCCTCCCCCTCCCCCAGTCAAGTCCCCCTCCCTCGTCAGCCCAAAGAGCAATCAGGGTTCCCTGCCCTGTGGGAAGTCCAAGGACCACCCACCTCCATCCAGGTCCAGCAAGGTGAGCATCCAAACTGCCTAGGCTCCCACAAAGCCAGTACGTGCAGTAGGATCGAAAACCCATTGCTATTGTTCTTGAGTTCTCAGTAGTCCTCATTGTCCGCTATGTTCAGCGAGTCCGGTTTTATCCCAGGCTTTTTCAGACCCAGGCCAGCTGGCCTTGGTGAGTTCCCAATAGAACATCCCCATTGTCTCAGTGTGTGGGTGCCCCCCTCGCGGTCCTGAGTTCCTTGCTCGTGTTCTCTTTCCTTCTGCTCCTGATTTGGACCTTGAGATTTCTGTCTGGTGCTCCAATGTGGGTCTCTGTCTCTGTCTCCTTTCATTACCTGATGAAGGTTAATATTCAGGAAGATGCCTATATATTTTTCTTTGGGTTCTCTTTCTTATTTAGCTTCTCTAGGATCACTAATTATAGGCTCAATGTCCTTTATTTATGGCTAGAAACCAAATATGAGTGAGTACATCCCATGTTCCTCTTTTTGGGTCTGGCTTACCTCACTCAGGATAGTGTTTTCTATTTCTATCCATTTGCATTCAAAATTCAAGAAGTCCTTGTTTTTTACTGCTGAGTAGTACTCTAATATGTATATATTCCATACTTTCTTCATCCATTCTTCATTTGAAGGGCATCTAAGTTGTTTCCAGGTTCTGGCTATTACAAACAATGCTGCTATGAACATAGTTGAGCATATACTTTTGTTGTATGATAGGGCATCTCTTGGGTATATTCCCAAGAGTGGTATTGCTGGGTCCATGGGTAGGTTGATCACGAATTTCCTGAGAAACCGCCACACTGCTTTCCAAAGTGGTTGCACAAGTTTGCATTCCCACCAGCAATGGATGAGTGTACCCCTTTCTCCACAACCTCTCCAGCAAAGGCTATCATTGGTGTTTTTGATTTTAGCCATTCTGACAGGTGTAAGATGGTATCTTAAAGTTGTCTTGATTTGCATTTTCCTGATCTCTAAGGAAGTTGAGCATGACTTAAGTGTCTTTTGGCCATTTGAACTTCTTCTGTTGAGAATTCTCTGTTCAGCTCAGTGCAAGGGCCAGGTCTTGGTCCAGTGCCTTGGAGCAGCCGATGTGGCCTATGTTGATGTCTGTGGCTCCTGTAACTGCTGGGGCCTGCGGTCTGAGTCACCACCTAGGCCCTGCTGGTATCCTCCGGCCACACTGCCACGGTGGCCATGCCAATGTGGGTAGCCTGCAGAGTCACCTGGGACCATGGTGACACCCTGGCCCAGGCTGCTGCCAAAAAACCTGTATCGGTCCATGGTTCAGCTGTGGCCAGGGTCCGTGCTGATGTACTTAGAACGTGTTGCCTCCAAGGGTCACAAAATGCCTGGGGTCTGGGCTGCAACCTGTGACCATGTTGGTGTCTGAAGGATGTGCTGCTGCTGAGGCCAGGCCTGTTTGAGTGACCAGTGCTGTCAGCTGAGGCCATAGTATTATCCAGATCAGGACTGTGGCAGACAGTCATGTCTGGGTCCATGGCCCTGCCCCAGTCAACGTCTGTGTGAATGTCTATAACCCCTGAGACCATTACATACCAAACCAATGCTGGGGGTCTGGGCCGCCAAGTGGGGCCACGTTGATGGCCAAGGGTCATGTTGCCCTGGGGGCCATGCCAGTCCAAGTGGCCTGCACAGCCACCTGGATTCAATGTGCCATCCAGGCCCAGGCTGCTGCATAGGACCATATCTGGGTCTGTGGCACTACCACTGCCAGGTTCTATATTAATATCTGTGGCCCACGTTGTCACCAAAGACCACATAGATGCCCGGGATCCGGGCCACAAACCATGGGCCTGAGGGTATTCAAGAGCCATGCAGCCACCAGGGACATACTGATCTGGAGACCTGCACTGTCACCTGAGGCCATGGTGTAGTCTGGGCCAGGGCTGCTGCTAAGAGCCATGTCTGGGTCTGTGGCCCTGCAGCAGCCAGGGTCCGAGTTGACATCTGTGGATCCTCTTACTACTAAAAGCCATATATAAGCCTGGCGTCTGGTCAGTTACCTGAGACCATGTTGGTGTCTGAGGACCATGCTGTTGCCAGGGCCACGCCGATCTAGAGGACCAGTGCAGCCACCTGGGGCCATGGAGACATCTGGGCACTAACTGCCACCTAGGGCTATCTCTAAGTCTGTGACCCTGAAACTCCCGGGTCTGGGGTGGTGTCCATGGCTCCTGTTGCCACTGAGGGCTCTAGAGATGTCCAGGGTCTGGAAAGCCACCTGAGACCATGTTGGTGCCTGAGAATCTTGCCGTCACCAGCGACATACAAATCTGGGTGGTCTGTGCTGCCAGCAGGCTACGGTGACCTCCGGCCTGCACTACTGTCAAGGGCCATGCCTGGATCCGTGATTCTGCTGCAGCTGGGGTCAGTGATGATGTCCCTGGCCTGTGTTCACACAAGGGCTCATGGGAGCAATGCTGAATTGAGGCAGTCCTGCCCTTCACTGGCCCTGGGGTAGCTGGCCCCACACCTGTCTGGATAACGCACCTGGACAACGGGCCCTACACCCTCAGGGGAGACCTGGCCCCCTGCACTCAGAAAGATGGCCCCATTCCTCACCTCATGTGTGAGCCTCACCTTGACAGCACACTAGAGCTTCCCCTGTTGTCAGGGGCACAGTTGAGTCAGCTCTGAGGGTATGACCCCACCCCACCACCTCATATGTCACCTACAGCTATTGGGAGAGAGGACCCTGCCCCTTGCCTGGACACAGCAGTAGAGCTGGCCCTGGCGATGTGAGTGTGGGTGAACCTGGTCTGAGGATCTGAGAGCAGAACTGGCCCCCTCCTTGCTGCAGGCTGTGCTGGGTGAGCAGAGGCAGTGTTGGAGAGCTCACCTGGGTGAGGACTGTGAGGAAAAGCTGGGGGAATGTTGTGATACAGCTGCCCTCACCCTACTCACTAATTAGCTCTGGCTACAACTTACTATGTAGACCAGGCAGGGAAGAAAATCAGATATCTTCCTTCCTCTGCCTCCTACATCCTGGGATCAAGGTGCAAGCCACCACACCTGACTGATAGCGTGTTTTAGTAAATGAGAAATGATTTAATGGGTAGACATGCTTGTAGTGCAAGTGTAGAACCTGAATCTAAATCCCAAGGACCCACATAAAACCAGGTTGTGTCATGAAGCTTCCGCAATCCCAGCATCCCTATAGAAGGATGAGAAGCAGAGGCAGCAGACTCCAGACACTGCTGGGCCAGCCTGCTTAGCACATGCAGCAGAACGCTGCAAAAAGACTCTCTGTCTCAGACACAAGGTGAAACACAGGCTGTGACACCCAAGATGACTGTCTTCTGACCTCCACACATTTGCCGTGGTGTCCATGCTCCTGCATTCACATATGAAGGAGTATACACGTGTTGTAAAGATATATTGTACATACACAAATATAGAAATTTAAGAAAATTTGAAAAAAATATGCTCTTACTACAAATGAATATTAATGTATTTTTCTTCTTCAGAACTTTTTCTTCCCCGTGATTCTATCTGTGCTAATAAGTAGCTCAGTTGGGGTCTCTCTGTTCATTAATTGTTGTTGTTGTTGTTGTGTGTGTGTATATATATGTATATATACATATATATATTTCAAAATGCCCACTAAAAACTGCTCAGTCTCTATAATGTGGCTTGTATGCATGTCTTTAGGGCTGAGATTTGGTGCTGGACAACCAGCTGCTGTGCTCTTCCCTGAGGAAGGTTATTTCTCCAGCTCTCAGCGGTCCTTAGCTGCCTGTAGCTCTCTGTTGGATTAGGGCATCAAGGGCTTTCCCCTTTCCACATTTCCGTATCTATTGCTGTCCTTGCTCAGCTCTTGTTTGGGCAGCCATGTTGGTGAGGTTTTATGGGTGTAACTTCTGACATTCCTGGGGGATAGTCTCACAGCAAACTCCTCCAGCTCTTACAATCTTTACCTCTTTCCTAATGTTCCCTGAGTCCTAGGTTTGGGGCTTGTATTGCAGATCTCTCCTTGGGGACTGGGCTCCACAACTCTGTATTTTGTTGGTTGTGGTTTTCTGTAATGGTCTCCATCTGTTGCTAAGAGAGTTCCTTGATGAAGAATGAGGACTACACTTGTTTGTGGGTAGAAGGACCAGCATTTAGAATGTAGTTGTGGACTCTGTTGGTTTAGTAAAGGATAGTTGTAGACTCTTCTCCAAGATTCACGACTTCACTAGCCCTGAGTAGTTGGCTAGGTTTCCAGTACCAGTCATGATTTCCCTCTTGTTGAGTGAGTCTTAAGCCCTGTTAGAGAGCTGTTGGTTACAGTCAAGACAGGTGTGCTGATATTACGGTGTTGGGGTTATTGTGCCATGCTGATCAAGGTGGTTCAGAAGCATCATAGCTGAGTAAGACTGATGGTTGATTCTCTCCTTTGAAAGATTACACTTAGATTAGACAAGCCATCATTTCTTTTGGTTAATCATATGCTAAATCATATGGAATTTTAAAAGCATATTCTGAACTCTCAGAGTTTATTACTAAAAAACTGAAAGTCACAATAACAACTATATATGAAGGCACTTTAGCAATTCCTGATCTGTCCTGGTAGCAAGGTGACTAGACCCCTGCTTGTGACTACTGTGTCCTGAGTACACCATCCTTCAAACTGTTCATTCCCAGGAAGAAACTATACAGGGGAGAAACTCTGTCACTTACCCAGTGCAAGAATCAAGATCCCAAGTCCCTTTCCTTAAGAGCTACAAAAAACTATGCGGCTAGAAAAATAGGTCAGCAGTAAAGAGCATTTAGTGCTCTTACAGAGGACCCGAGTTTTGCTTCTCAATACCACTGGAAGGTTCATAATTGTCTATAACTCCAGATCCAGGGAACCTGATACCCCCTTGTAGCCTTCAGGGGACCTGCATTCACTCCCACATACAAATACATAATTAGAAGCAAAATCTTCAAAGACTTAGATGATAGGAACTACTATTTCACGTCTCTGTTAAAACACAATGAGTTTTAATTTACCAGGGGAGGTGGAAAGCACACACAACTAATACACAGATGACGTATGGGCCAACCATAAAAGCACATGAACCAACCTTACATGCATTTAAGAATATAAGACTCAGAGCTGGAGAGATGTTCTTCAAGAGGACCCAGGTTCAATTTCCAGCATCCACATGGTGGCTCACAACCATCTGTAACTCCAGTTTCAGAGACTCCAAAGCCCTCTTCTGGCCTTCACAGGTTCCAGGCACACTCATGGTACAAAGGCATGCATGCAGGCAAAACACCCATACACAGAAAAATAAATTCTTAAAAATAGAATAAAAAACATTCTGTATTTTAGCAGTTTCCTAAATAGACCCTGAAGGGAAATACATGAATAACTAATAACTTAATTTGAGGGTAGATTACTAATTGCTAACTATAACAGCCTGCAGCAAATTATTTAGGTAACCAGACAAAACCCACCCCCTGCATTCTGCCTTCTTCCTCTTTACTCCTGATCAGCAATAGGGCAGAAGTCAGAAAATCACGTAAGGACAATGGACGTGTGAGGACCTGACTTTGCAAACTCTATTTTAAAGAAGGGGCTTCATCTTAAGCCATAAAATGAGTGGGGGCCGATCTCAACTCCAGTAATGTGCTGCCATAGAAGAATTTGAACAGTTACCCTGAAAATGGCCAGTTAAGGAACTAGGGAACAGGGCCATGAAATTTAATGAGGTCCAGATGTTCCTAGGTGGCATTCTGTCCTTGAAGATACCTTGTCAGTTATTATTATTTTTTTTTTTTGGTTTTTCGAGACAGGGTTTCTCTGTGGCTTTGGAGCCTGTCCTGAAACTAGCTCTGTAGACCAGGCTGGTCTCGAACTCACAGAGATCCACCTGCCTCTGCCTCCCAAGTGCTGGGATTAAAGGCGTGTGCCACCATCGCCCGGCTTTAATGGTTTTTTGTTAGGTTTTTGCGCCCCAAGACTTTCCAATGGTTTCAGAAACTACCTTACCCTATGTCCTCCTTACCCAATCCCAAGACACATGAACTCCCCTGATTATGGTGTTTCCCCTTTAAAAGCTCTCCCCTCCCAGGCTCAGAGCTGCACTTTCTCACCCACTGTGTTGGCATGCTGGAGGTGTGGCCCAAACTCGAGATTAAATATTAAAAACCCTCTTATGCCAGATTGGAATCTGGTTCCACGGAGTTGGTTTTGGGGGGATCTTGGGAATAACAGAAGGTGACAGTGTTACTCGCCACATGGTGTTCAGGTCTAGATGTCCTGTTTTTCTTGGTTCCTACAACTCCTAAGGAATCTGTTCCAGTTGATCATCTCCCATCTGCCTCCTCTTACTATTGTAGATGTTTGGTTTGCTTAGAAAACAAGGTCTACAGTCTACTAACCTATGAGTATCAGTTGGTCTTTCTTTTCAAAGGTTTTGTGATTTACGATTTCCAAAACTTGCCTCTCCTCTTAAGTTTCTGGGTAGGAAGCTAGCTGAGTTGGGGGGACAATCTCCACAGATCTCTGTACTCAGGTAAATTTGCACTTTGGGAAGTCAAGCAAAATCAACTGGTTTCTAGACCAGTTGTAAAACCAGGGGTTTTACACAGTGAAATGTTTTTTTAGTCAAACTTGGGGGAACCTCTTTAATGTTTTTTTAGTCAAACCTGGGGGAACCTCTTTAAAAAGTTCTCTCTAAGTTACACAGACCGCAGAGCCTTGGGCAATAATGAAAGCATCCCCAAAGAATTATCTCTGTCTTCTAAGAAAAACATTGACTAAAGTGCCAGAGGACATTTTTGTTTTTTATTCTCCCACCAACACTCATTTAGCTAAGCCAGATGACAAGGAGGAAGTGGAAAGAAAAGTACTAGAAATGCATGGTCATGAACGTGTATATGGCAAGAGGTGCTCTATGATGCCAGTGCATCCCTAGGGGAGAAGAAAGGTAGATGGGGATGCTCACTCTAAGGAAGAAATTATGACATTGGGAATAGAGGAAATGGCACATGGCAGAAGACGGAAAACCTCGCTTCATTTCTCAGGCTGCCTTTAAACTTCCAGATCTGATGAGATGCAGTGGAGACATCAGGACACAATCCACACTATGAGGAGGCTATCTACCTACCACCGCTGGCTAACAAGGTCATAGGGCCTGAGTATTTCTCTGCCTGCGGCCCATTTTCTTATCTTTGTGGGCTAAAGAACAACCTCAAAAGTGTGAGAAGCAAATATCCAATCTGGGCTTCCTGGTACCTGGATCACAGCTTCTCGGGAAGTTTCCTGAAGCCAGCACTGCTGTCTTGAACTCACTCACTCCCCTGTCCGGACTCTTCCCAGAGAGTCTGGCAGTCATCCAAGCAGGCCCAAGCTGCTCCTCCAACCTCTACACGGTTGTGAAAGCATCCAGTTGCTTTAATTTCATCTCTTTCATGTTAAATACCTGTGCTGGTTTCTCTTTTTTTACTAACCTTGACTAACATAGAATAAAAACCTAAAAATCAATAGAATCCTATACGTAAATGAAAATATCAACAAATTTTTAAAGATATTAAAATCAACAAAACAAAACAAAGAGTTGGTTCTTCAATAAAATCAATAACCTAGACAAGCCCTTATCCAAACTAACCAAAAAGCAGAGAAAGAATATCCAAATTAACAAAGTCAGAAACGAAAAGGAGGACATAACAACAGACGGTAAGGAAACCCAGAGAATCATTAGGTCAACATCAAAATCTTGTACTCCATGAAATTGTAAAATATAAAAGAAATGGACAACTTTCTTGATAGGTACCACATACCAAAATTAAATCAAGACTGTACAAATGATACAAACAAATCTAAGACCCTTAAGGAAATAGATACAGTCATTAAAAGTCTCCCACACAAAAAAAGCCCAGGACAGACGGTTTCAGAAAAAAAGTCTATCAGAATTTCAAAGAAGAGCTAATACCAATACTCATCATATTGTTTTGTACAATAAAAATGAATGTAATATTGTCAAATTCTTTTTATGAGGCCAAAGTTACCCTGATACCCAAACCTAACAAAGAAGCAACAAGGAAAGAGAATTATGGACTATTCTCCCTCACAAACATCGATGAAAAATAATAAAATACTGGCAAACTGAATCCAAGAACATATCAAAAAAAATATGCATCCACCATGAAGTAGGCTTCATATCAGAGATGCAGGGATGGTTCAACATACAAAAATCTGTCAATGTAATCCACCATATAAACAAACTGAAAGAAAAAACCCACATGATCATTTCATTAGATGCTGAAAAAACCTTCAACAAAATCCAACACCCTTCCTAATAAAGGTCTTGGAAAGATCAGAGATACAAGGAACATACCTACACATAATAAAGGCAATATACACCAAGCCAAATGTCAACTCAAAATAAATGGAGAGAAACTCAATGTGATTCTACTAAAATCAGGAACAAGACAAAGCTGTTCACTCTCTCCATATCTATTCAATATAGTACTTGAACTTCTATCTAGAGCAATAAGACAACAGAAGGAGATCAAGGAGATACAAATTGAAAAGAAGTCAAACTTCCACTAGTTGCTGATGAAATGATAGTATACATAAGTGACCCCAAAAATTCTACCAAGCTCCTACAGCTGACAAACACTTCCAGTAATGTGTCAGAATACAAGATTAACTAAAAAAAAAATTAGTATCCATCCCTTATATAAATGATAAATGAACTTTGAAATAAGAGAAATATTGCCCTTTATAATAGCCACAAATAATATAAAATATCTTATGGTGACTCTAACCAAACAAGTGAAAGACATATATGACAAGAACTTTAAGTCTTTGAAGAATGAAACTGAAAAAGATATCAGAAAATGGAAAGATCTCACATGCTCATGGATAGGTAGGATCAACATAGCAAAAATGGCAAGCTTACCAAAAGCAATTTACAGATTCAGTGCAATCCCAATCATAATCTAAACACAATTCTTTACAGACCTCGAAAGAACAATACTCAACTTCATATGAAAAACCAAAAAATTCAGGATTGCAAAAATAATCCTATATAATAAAGGAACTTCTTAAGGTATCACCATCCCTGACTTCAAGCTCTACTATAGAGCTACAGTGATGAAAATAGGTTGATACTGGCAGAAAAACAGACATATGATCAATGGAATCAAACTGAAGACCTTGACATTAATCCACAAGCCAATGAACACCTGATTTTTGACAAAGAAGCCAAAATTGTACAATGGAAAAAAGAAAGCATCTTCAACAAATGATACTGGCATAACTGGATGTCAACATGTAGAAGAATGCAGATAGATCCTTATCTATCGCCCTGCACAAAAGTCAGGTCCAAATGGATCAACGACCTCAACATAAATCTAGTTACACTGAACCTGACAGAAGAGAAAGTGAGAAGTAGCCTTGAACCAGTAGCACAAACACTGAGAGTGGCCATTAATAAATGGGACCTCCTGAAACTGAGAAACTTCTGAAAGGCAAAGGACACAGTCACTAAGACAAAACAGCAGCCTGCAGAAGGGGAAAAGATCTTCACCAATTCCACATCTGACTGAGGACTGATCTCCAAAATGTAAAATTGGGTACAGAACTAAAAAGAATCTTTAACAGAAGAATCTCAAATAGTAGAAAGACATTTAAGGAATTGCTCAACATCCTTAGTCATCAGGAACATGAAAATGAAAATGGCTTTGAGATAAATCTTACACCAGTCAGAATGACTAAGATCAAAGACACTGAGGTTTTAAGTCATCAGGAGAGGGTGTGGAGTAAGGAGAACATACCTCCAATGCTGGTGGGAGTGCAAACTTGTACAGCCAGCCACTTTGGAAATCAGTATGGTGGTTTATCAGAAAACTGGAAATCAATCTACTTCAACACTCAGCATTACCACTCTTGGGCATATACCCAAAGGATGCTCAATCATACCACAAGGACACTTGCTCAACTATGTTCATAGAAGCATTATTCATAATAGCCAGAACCTGGAAACAACCTAGATGCCCCTCAACTGAAGAATGGATAAAGAAAATTTATACAATGGAGCACTACTCAGCATCCCTCAGCAGCTCCAGGGTCCTGGAAAAAGACCTAGTCCTTGGTCATAGCCCAGGCCCAGCAATCTTCCTGAACTTGGGTAGCTAGTTGGCATTTCGCATCAGCTCATTCCTTCCTACTCTCACCTCTCTGGATCTGCCACTGGGGATCTTCGAAGCCCACAAACCATTCGACCTCTCTCTTCCACCTCCTAACACTGTACCCTCGCCACAATGGTGCCCAACCACCCAGCACTAGGGCTTTTGGTTGGGTCACAGATGGCACTTGGTTGAATACTGTGCAACCCAGCCAGAAGGGATGGCATGAAGCTGTTTCTTTTCCTTTCTTCTGTGCCCAGGTCTAGAGACCTTGGTACATGGTACAAAAGTCTGGGGCACCATCTGTGTCCATTGCTGATTCAGGCTTCAATGGGGCCAATGGCATCTGGTTGACTGTGGCACCTACAGATCCAGAACTGAGTGTGTAAAGGGGTCTATGCCCACCGACAATTCAGCAAGCATTAAATTTTTAATCAACTTCCTTTATCCAATTTCCCTCGATTAGATTTTACAGCTCCTTCATACAAACACTGTGCATCTTCTGACACCTTTCCTTGGGTGTTTGCATAACTTGTGTTGTTAAAGATGATGACTTCCCCAGAGAAGCTAGGTGACAAGGAGGACCCCAAGAGAGATGCATGGACTGCCCTGGGAAAGGGAAATAGATAAGATCTCCTGGGTAAACTGGGGACTGGGGGAAGGTAGAGGGGAGGAGATGGGGGATAAGAGCATGAGGGAACTGGATGGTCAAGTTGGGGAAGGATGGAGGGGGAGAACAATGAAAGAGATAACTAAATAGAGGGAGCCATTATGGGGTCAGGGAGAAACTTGATGCTAGGAAAAATTCCCAGAAATCCACAAGAATGACCCCAGCTAAGACTCCTAGCAATAGTGGAAAGGGTTCCTGAACCAGACTTCTCCTATAATCAGAGTGGTGACCACCCTAATTGTTACCATAGAACCGTCATACAGTAACTGATGGAAGCAGATGCAGAGATCCAAAGTCAAGCACTGGGCTCAGCTCCTGGAGTCCAGTCAAGGAGAAGGAGGAGGGATTATATGAACAAGGAGTCAAGATCATGATGGGGAAACCCACAGAGATGGCTGATCTGAGCTAGTGGGAGCTCATGGACCTATACGGACAGCTGGGGAGCCTGCATGGGACCAAACGAGGCCCTCTGAGTGTGGATGACAGTTGTGTGGCTTGTTCTATTTGTGGAACCCCTGGCAGTGTGACCAGGATTCATCCCTGGTGTATGAACTGGCTTTTGGAGCCCATTCCCTGTGGTGGGATAACTTGCTCAGCCATTATGCAGAGAGGGACTTGGTCCTGCCTCAACTTGATACACCAGGCTTAGTTGACTCCCTGTGGGGAGGCCTTACCTTCTCTGGGGAGTAGATTGAGGGGGAGAACAGGAGGACAGGAGGGAGAGGAAACTGTAATTGGTATGTAAAATGAATAAAAATTTTAAAACAATAAAACAATTACTATTTCACTGGAGACCACAAAATTATTTTGTGTATTTCTTAATGTGTTTATTACAGCTTTTCAATGGCCCATTTCATCGTGGTTTTGTTCTTTTCATTGTTGTTTTTGTTGGTTTTTATGTGACAGAGTTTCTGTGTAGCCCTGGCTTTCCTAGAGCTCATTATGTAGACTAGGCTGACTTTGAACTCAGAGATCTGCCTGCCTCTGCCTCCTGATAGCTGGGACTAAAGGTAGTTTCCTTTATTTTATTTTTGTTAAGAATTCAAAGAATCAAATTAAATTTCCAGACAAAATTAGGCTTATTATAATTTATATTAAATTTGTTTTGACAGCAGTACTAATACACAAATTTTTTAACAACACATTTCAATTTTTTTATTTGGTTTGCTTCTCTGTTGTTTTTATGAACCATTCTGACTAAAAGCAAGATGGGGAGACAAGGGCTTATTTGGCTTACAAGTTACAGTCCCTCATGAAGGAAAGCCATGGCAGGACTCAAAGAAACAACGTGTAGGCAGGAACTGAAGCAGAAAAAGAATTTGACTTACTGACTTGCTCAGCTTACTTACTCACTTGTTTGCCACCCACGCATGCGGGTGTGCACGTAGGGGTGGGGGAGAGGGAAGACCGTGCCACCCCCTCCAACTGCAAACAGTTCTTTCATGCATCCACATCTCTCAAGGCTTTTAAGACACTTCACGACTTGCTTCATGTATTTATCTGTTCTCCCTAAAAGATAAGTTCCATGAGGGCGGGGATAGCCAACCCTGAGTCACCATTATATCCCTCAACACCCAGGAAAACAACTGGCCACAATCCCTTAACAAAAATTGAATGAATCTTTTTCTTTTTATTAGTTTTTATTGAGCTATACTTTTTTTTCCTACTCCCTTTCTCCCCTATCTCTTTCTACCCTTACCCTGCCCCCACACTCAGAACAGCTTGTCCTTTTCACCTTCCTAAGTGAATCCATGTATGTCTCTCTTAGATGTTGTCTGATACATCTCTTTTTCTATAAAAGAAAAAAAAAGTCTCAGTAAAGCCTCTTACACTTTTGCTTTAGGAAAAAAAAAACATATAAGAAAGCTAGTGCTACTCATCTGGAAGAGAAATAGCAGCTGGACAAAAATAAAGCTGCAGGGTCAGGACAAGAAATGGCGCAGATGAAGTCTGCACTACCATCACTGATGGTGTAACAGATACTGAGCCACTGTATGCGAGTCATAAGTAGAAGAGGGAACCCAGAACTGCAACTCTTAGGTTATATGCACAAATATTGGCCATTATACAAGTTTCTGTGCACAATACGCAGCAATGGGGGTGGTTAATAAGAGTGGAAAAGGAGGTATGGTGCGCAGAGGGGAGTTAAGGATAGCTGGGAGGCTGTCAGAGTAATTGTTCACTGAGTAACCAAGACCTGATGAAGACAGTGATAAGGAAGGGAAGAATTCCAAACACCTCAGGTGTACCATCACTAGACTGGCGAATGACTAACAGCAGGGCCTGGCTGGCATACTTTCAAGGTTTCTAGCATGACTGGGCGGATGATGCAGTGACCAAATTTACAGATATATGATGAAGGGAAAAGGTGCTGCTGGGGCATGGAAATTTCTAGTTCAATGCCCGGGGCAGACAGACATCCAGAAGAAAGCTGGAAATACAAATCCATGCAGGATTTCAACATTGTGCTCAAAGTATAGCTGAAATTCGCCAAAACATGCAAACAGGAGAATCAAAAATGATAAAGGAGGAGGAAATCGCTACAGGTTGACTATTCTTATCCCAAATCCTCATGATCATAATTGTTTCAAATTTCAGATTTTTATGGGGAAGCCGAAGCTTTGTATATACATGAGTTGTATTGGTTTCAAATACATGTGATATATATAACTAGAAATTAATGTTATACACTATTTTTGGTGGCCTGCATTTTTCCTGCAACTCATTTAAGTCAGACATGCTCTTTTCTACTTGTAGCATCATTTCAATATTCAGAATGTTTAAAGTTTTGAAGCATTTTGGATGTTTGAACTAAGGATTACCAGTCTGAAATTACAGGTCCATCTTGGCACACAAAACCCAGTGTATCTGCCTCGTAGGACGAGGAAGCGGGAAAGGCAAAAAGGTCTGGGACCAGGGCCTCTGTGCCATTTCCATACCCCTCTTCATCTCACGCGATATCTGCCTAACGTGGAGAAATTTTAAAACCAAACAACATAGGGTGTTTCATAAGGGCAGACAGGTAATAGGTAGGTAGGCGAGGAGCCCTTTCTTCAGACTCCTACTGAAAATGAGTATTCAGTGTTCAAACTTCTGTCATCTAATTTTTGCCCTATCAACAGAATTCTTGTATGCTTCCTTATCGCATGTAAGCTGACCCTTTTAATGCTTTTTGAAAAGCTGACTACAAGACGGGCGGTAGTGGTACACGATTTTAATCCCAGCACTTGGGAGGCAGAGGCAGGTGGATCTCATGAGTTCGAGACCAGCCTGGTCTACAAGAGCTAGTTCCAGGACAGGCTCCAAAGCTACAGAGAAACCCTGTCTTGGGACGGGGTGTACTGGCTACCACTGCAACAAAAACACAAGTATCACTTTTCAAAGACAGTACACTGTTGTCTGCAAGGGTCTGGGAACAGAGATTTGGTTAGAAAAAAGGGGGAAGGGCGGGTTAAAGACAAACTATATCATTAGGCTAAGACAGAGAATATGTGAACAATGAATAGTCAATACCAAATAAATGCTAGCTGAAAGAAGATACTGGATTTGAGAAATGAAATATTCTAGATGGGAGAGAGAAAGAAAAAACCAATTGTGCTCTAGTGTGCACAACAAACAGAACATGAGGCTAATAAATTAAATCCCTTCTGAAGGTAATAGAGCCGTAGTTTGAGATGAAGCTTATAATGGTTAGTTTTGGTACTGGACTTGACTGAATCTGGAGTCAACTGAAAGGCAAGCCACTGGACACATATATAAGGGATTTTCTTCATCGGGATATCTGAAAGGAGAAGACCCACCCTAATTGTTAGTGGTGGATTTCTGTGGCAGCCTCACAAAAGGAAGTAGAAGGAAGCTCTTGCTTTTGCCTGCTTTCCTTCATTACCACTGGGAAGCTCATCTGCCCTGCTGCTGCTGCGGCTGCGGCTGCTGCTGCGGCTGTGGCTGCGGCTGCTGCTGCTGTGGCTGCTACTGAATTCCTTCATTGTTATTAGGGTGCAAATACCTTCAGATCCTAACATGTACCAAACACCAAGACAGCTCTAGGAATCCTCCATGTTTTCAGCACTAGACTGGGGTGCTTAGCTACCCAGCCTCATGGACTGAGCCACTACCAGGGCTCTCATTGTCTCCAGAGTGAGATAGTCATTGTTGAAAACCCAAATAGTATTAAGCAACCTGATGGCATATTACCCTTTTAATATATATATTATATGTTAAATATAACATATGATTAAATATAACATGTATGTTATATTTAACATATAAAATATATGTTTAAATATATATTTCTCTACAGAACCCTGACCAACACAAGCCCACAAAAGAGTTTGCGTTCCTTGCCATATATAGTACTAACCTAACCCTTTGCATTTGGTAAGCACTCAATCTCTACTAAATGAAATAGTGTTTTCATTTAAAGATCAACTGATCTATAGAAACAATCCAGTGCCTTCCACATAAAACAGTACAGGACAGAATCATCATTAGGTAGGAAGGACTAGACAAATCAAAACATATTTTATGTTCTAAGTTGTGGGCTAATTGGGGAGAAGTCCTTAATTTTCCTGCTCCCTGACAGCACATACCCAAATTACAGATCACAGTGGGAAGGAAAAGAAATGACTGCCTTCAGAGTAGAATCGAATGGTTAAAAAATAAAAATAAAAGAGACCTTTAACTATCTTACTTTACAAAAGGATCAGGCATCAAGCTGCTGCAATTCACCGTAATTACATATCAATCATTATATTGGACATATGAAATCAAGACTTGGAGGATTTTGAAATAATGGGCTTAGGGTGTAAAAGTGAAAAAGCAGACCACCATATTGCGTGATGCTTGGGGCCAGAGAAAATGGGTAAAGTCAACATGCACGCATCAGGTGTACATATAAAGTGGGAATAAACGATGCTGCCTTGCTCTTGCCATCTTAACTGCAGTTCTGGCAGCCATCACTTGTTGGCTAACATGAACCCCACTCCCACTGTCACCTCCATTTCATGGTACCCCAAAGCTGCACTTGTGTATCCCGGCACCCCAGCAGTGGGTTACATTTGTGGCCAGAGCTATGACCCATGAAACATACACAAACAAGCCTGGGAGTTTGTGCTTTCCCAAGATGCAGGTCAACAATAGGAGCTCAGATTGTAAAGCCGAGG